>NW_006408804.1:2385589-2431229 GCF_000296735.1 Chrysochloris asiatica
GTATTCTTTCACCATACTGATTCAAACTGTATGCTGAGCAAATAATACGAGATGCTGGGTTATATGAAGAAAAACATGGCATCAAGATTGGAGGAAGACACATTAACAATCTGTGATATGCAGATGATACAACGTTGCTTGCCGAAAGTGAAGTGGTCTTAAAATATTTACTGATGAAGATCAAAGAGCACAGCCTTTGGTATGGATTGCACTCAATGTAAAGAGAACAAAAATCCTCACCACTGGACAACATTCTTTTCAAAAGAGAAAAGACTGAAGTTGTCAAGGACTTCATTCTTCTTGGATCAACCATCAACACTCATTGAAGCATCAGTCAAGAAATCAAATGACGTATTATTGCATTAGGCAAATTTGCTGCACAAGATCTTTTTAAAGTGTTGAAGAGCAAAGATGTTAGCTTGAAAACTACGGTGAGCCTGACCCAAGCCATAGTATTTTCAGTAACCTCATATCCATGCAAAAGCTGGGCCATGTATAAGGAAGACCGTAGAAGAATTGATGCCTTTGAGTTATGGTATTAGAGGAGAATACTGAAAGTGCCATGGGCTTCCAAAAACCAAAAGATCTGTGTTGGACATATTGTCAGGAGTGACCAGTCGCTGGAGAAGGATATCATGTTTGGTAAGGTGGAGGGTCAGAGAAAAAGAGGAAGACCCCCAGCAAGATGGACTGGCAAAGTGGCAGCATCAAAGGGTTTAAGAGTGGCAATAATTGTGAGGTTGGCCCAGGACCGGGCAGTGTTTCATTTTGTTGTGCGTAGGGTCGCTATGAGTCCATGCTGATTCGATGGCACCTAACAACAACAACTGTTGTCAAGACTAATTGTGACTGTTAAGAACTGTAAAGATGTAAGTTTTATAACAAAAATGGAGGAGGAGTTAATCTTACAGTCCAGAAACAGAGGACCCTAGGACCATCAAGGGAGAAGAGCACAAGCAGAATGCGAGACCCTATCCAGAGAAGCAGTGACATCAGAGATGGAGGCAGCGATGAAGACATGGAGAAATAGAGTGGATGAGAACTCTAGACTCACGTACAGAGAAAGGCTGCATGCTAGCAACCAGCAGGGCAGGCTTGCAGAATATGCCCTTTGGCTGGTTAAATTATTAAGTATTCCTGAGTGTTGTTGTGTTCATTCCCAAAACAAACAAACAAAAACAAAGGGAATAGAAGAAAATACTGTTGAATGATGACGCATGGAGGAGATTGTCATCATTGCAATGAAATGAGTGTGAAACTGATGTTCTCCCATGTAAAGTATCACTCAATTAGCAATAGAAACATTAAAAAAAAGAGAGAACTTCATTAATTTAAGGTAACTTCAGGTTCAAGGCAGAGAAAGTTACTTTAACAGCTTAAGTTGAAAAGGCAGTTATTGACAGGGGTGAATGTGAAGAAAGAACAGCAGACTCCCACGGGAAATTAAAGACCCCAACGGTTAGTGTCTCTGTATCTCGTGGAATATATGATTTATTATTTCTACTTCTCTATGCACTCCATTCTCCTACATAAGTAGCGGAATTCTTTTTATAGCACAACCTTTGAGTTGCATAATCCTCAAGCTCTAGTGTTGACCATTAGCTGTATGACTGAGGCTTTTATTCAAATTCTAACTTCCCAGGAGAACAAATCTGGCTATCCTGCTTTGAATGAAGCTTCCCCAACTAGTACAAACCTGGCCACCTAAACGCATTCTTCAGTACTATCTGTTGATAGTGGATGGTTTTATTGTATGGGCTACAGAGGTCAGCTAGAATTTAGAGACTACTTTCCATTCTGAATACTTACGGTTGACCTGGGTGATTTTATCTACTCCACCTGATGTTGATACTGCTTTCTTTATGACTCATTGCCTCCACAGTATGTCTACTCATCCTGGGTTCAAGAGAGACTTCCAACTCCAAATCTCTAGTGATTTCTTGTAGAAGTGTGGTGCTGTGGGTTAATGCACTGGACTGCAATGTTGGTCTGAACCACAAGGTCAGTGGTTCAAGCTCATCAGCCCCTTCTTGGAAAACCTATACAGGGTCGCTACTGGTCGGAATTGACTCGATGGCACATAACAACAACAACATAATCTTAGTCCATATGCTTATATGATGGAGGAATTTTTTGCCAGTTTGCTATGTCATAAAGATAACTGGGATGAGAGTTGCTGCTGTTAAATGCCATTGAGTTGATTCTGACACATAGCAACCCTGTGTAGGGTGTCTGATGAGCAGCCACTGGGTTTGAACTGCTGACCTTGTGGTTAGTAGCCCAGTGCTTATGCTACAGTGCTATACAAGGACTAGGATGGAAGGAAGGTGGCATATAAACCTCAATATATGAGTAAACAATGCTATTTATCACTGACTTCTTGGGAACCATGGACAAGTTGCTCTTTAGATAGTGAGAGGGAAAAATGGAAGAATTAATGAAGGTTACCTATGATGCAACTAAACGGGACCCAGATGGTCAATTACATAGTCTCCTCTATTTATCACTAAGTATAAAAGGAGAAATTATGCAAGCAAATACGGTAATCTGAAAAACCAACCTGGGGCAAGTCAATTTAATTTGACATTTGCATTTAACAATGCTCAGCATCCAGTCATTTGCTCTTACCAGAGTACCAATTTTAAAAGAGCTTCTTAATAACCCCTGTGATTGAATTGTTGTTCTGCCAGCTTTAACTGACACTCTTACATCAGAGAATGAACAGTATTTCCTCAGTATTAATTCCCTTGGTATTTAATTAATTCATGGAGAATGAAGCCTCATGTTCATAGATTTGAAATGCATCGAGAGATACATTAATCTATTTCTAAAGCATTTGTCTGTGAAAAGAAAGTTTCTCCCAGTTGCTGAATCAGGTTATGTCAACCCAAGAGTAGCCAAAACAGGAAGCATGCAATGGCTGCTCGTCTCACAGTATCTCCTTATAAGAGCTTGAACTAGACAACACACAGACATAATGCTGAGAAATTAATGTTCATTTCTAATAATTGAAAGTGTTAACACCTATATTATCTGGAGAAAAAAAAAGTGTATTTCCTATGATCACCAAATGGTTTGTATGAATGTTTATTTGGGTGTGTGATTTAAACAGGTGCCCAAACCTAGAGACCCTTAATCGTACTCATCTAACCTAAAACGACCACACAAACAGGGTTGTATTTTGTTTTTCAAATATAGTGTTCCTTTATCTTAGTGGTTCAGGGTCATCACTGAGCATTAAAATCTCCTGTGAAACTTTTAGAAATTTTAGATGACAAGGCCCCATGCACAGATGTTAAGTTTTAATAGGTCTGGTGTGGGATTCTAGCATCAACGTTTGTTTTCAAAACTGCTAAGGTTAAAGACCACTGCTAATTTCATTCTATCAGTAGACACCATTTTGAAAAAGAATTCTACAATAAAGTTTATTATAAACTGCCCAATTTGTTATCTTAACTAAAAAATGTAAGATCAGTTTGCAATAATGAAGAATTATCAGTACTATTTTCTGAGGAACTCATCTCTTCTTAATATTAAGCATTAGTGAACACTTAGTTTTAGGTAACTATCTACAATTTTATAGCATGTATTCATGGTTAAATGTTCTAATTTAATCATTCGACTCTCAAGTAACAAAACGGAGATCACATAGGCAACATTTACCTTATGTTCAACCTGACGCTCTTTCTCAAGAAAAGACTGCCATAAAATAAGCAAATAACATGAAAACTAGAAATAATAAAAGAAACCTTTTATATAGCACCAAAGTTGATCTTATATTTCAATACAAGTCACTTCCACAACACAAAGTAAAATTCCCAGTAAAAGAAATTAAGCCTGAGCCTGTCCTAATTTTAATTATTTACAAAGTCAAAACTGGAATGTATATATAATATAGCTCTTATTACCCATGGTGTTGTTTGGTACCTTCAAGTCAGTACCGATTTATAGTAACCCTGCATGGGTCTTCAAGAAGCAGCCAATGGATCTGAACTGCTGGCCTGGTGGTTTAGCAATCCATGGTCTATCTTACAACACCACACCAGGACTCCCTAACTCGTGAAATTATTAAAATCATGGAATCATCTTTCCTACTCTATATCAAGATTCTTGGAAACAGTTGAACACATCTGGAGAGTCAAACAATTCTCATGAAGGAAGATGTATTTTTTAATTACTTTGCTATTGCTCTGCTTCTATCCATGCCTATCACAAACCAAGTATGTATTACTGTAGGTTCACTCACCTGCACCCCAATTCATCCAACTCAATTTCTTCTCTTTTATGAACCTAAATTCATTAGATTTTGTGATTGTTAAGAAATAGGGAGGAAGAAAGGTCCCCTCCTTTCCAATGCAAACACTGGGATATGTAGGAGATTGATTCTTCTGTTTCTCAGACAAATTCATATCATGGATTCCTAGGGAGTGCAGAGGGCTACACTGAGTTGCAGATACCATTTCCAGTTGACTACAAACATAGGAGTGTGAAAGAACAACAGAGTTACCAAGAAATTCAACAACCTTTACTGTATTCCAAACAAAAGTCCAAAGAAGAAATAAGTCAATATAAATAGGAGCCAGTATGTTGTTGCTGTTAAGTGATAAAGAGTTGGTTCTGACTCACAGCGACACTGAATAGGGTTTCCAAGGAACGGCTGGTGAATTTGAACTGCCAACCTTTCATTTTAAACCAACCTTGCAGTCTACAAGGATACTGTATTATCCTGCAGTGCCACACCAGGACTCCAATATAAGTGGCTGTATTTACTCAGTTAGAAAGTGCTATCAATTTAAAGTGGCTAGGTCTTTGATTCAAAAATAGTAAATAATACTACATATATTCAAAAGCAATAAATAACACAACATAATTCATTTCAAACTCACATATTTAATTTGTACCTTTTATGTGCCAAGCATGTACAAAGAAAGACCATGCTTCTGATTCCATCATAGCTACATACAACTACCTATCCACTTACTTTCAGCAAGCATAGTAAAACTGTAAACATAGAGAAGTGGCCTCAAACCCACTTAACTCCAATCTTTCAGCTGCACCTCACCCTTTCCTCAAGAAGACTTTTAGACCTCTTCCTATATTAAAATAAAAAAGGACTAAATATCATTTTGCCAAATCATAATAATGCAGTAGAAACTCTCCCACATACTTTCATTTTTTAATTCTGTGGGATACATGTATTTGCTTCCTGTAAAAAGAATTTCAAACAAAACTAAGTAAATGAAAATTTATCAAATTATATACTTTGAGTGGAGTCTTAGTATTAGATAAGGACTGAACTGCTAAACTAAAGGTCAGAGGTTCAAGCCCATCAGTTAGTTGCTCCTCAGAAACGTTAAGCATGGTCGCTGTGAGTTGGAAATGACATGATGGCACTTTACAACAAGTAACTTAAATATGTACAGTCTATTACATAACAATACCTCAAAAAAGCTGCTTAAAAAGCCTGAGTAAATGAATAAATTATGTTTCATAGATGAAGAGCCTTTTCCTGTATAGAATCAATTTATGTTTTAGGATTATACTATCAACAGCGTGGAAGTGGGTTCAAAGTCAGTTTGAACTGCAAAGTTGGCAGTACAAGCTCACTAATCACTCCTTGGAAACCCTACACAGGGTCACAATGGGTCAGAACTGACTCAATGACATTTAACAGCAACGAGGCCAAAAGTAGACTCCTGATGTAGAGCTACAGGGTAAGCACCAGAGTGCAAACCACAGGGTCATCCATCCAGAGTGTTCAAACCCACCAACTGCTCCTTGGAAACCCTGTACAGGGTTCTCTATGACTCAGGCTGATTCTACATCACTTTTAACAATAATGCCAAAAGTGACAGCAGGCTCTCTCTTCTCTGCCCTCATTTTTCCTTAATCCTGTTGATTTTAGCTCTTACATGGAATCTAAAATCAGAACCCAGTCTTCATTCATAATAGTTCTCCACTCTTTCACCATTCTGAATCTTCTGCAATGTCTTGCGTGTCCCCTCAGGCCTGATACACTAGATACACAATCCATTCACATCAACATAAAACCTGCTGGCAATCAAGCCAGAAGAGGGATATAGTCTCTTGAAGAACTTCTTTGGTCAAGGGTTGGGTAAAGGAGAGATTCTCTGAATTTAAAGAACAGACACAGGTAGAACACAAGGGTCCGGAACTTGTAGGGACTCATGGTAAAGAAACCATAGCTTTGGGAAGGCAGTGAGTATTTTGTTTATGAACTGTTGTTGTTAAGTGCCGTCGAGTTGGTTCCAACCCATAGTGACCTGTACAGGGTTTCTGAGGAGCAGCTGGTGAGCTAGAATCAAACAGACTATGCAATCCAGTGAATTAACCCACAGGGCCACATCAGTACTCTGTGTTTATGAATAAAGCCTCTATAATAGGCCTGCCTGAGGTCACATCATGGTCTACCTGCCTGCACTTATGAGAAAGTTATTTCATCTCTTTATGCCTCACTTTTGTCACCATAAAACACAGACAATAAAAATACATACCATTATATTAAAAAAAAAAGGAGGGAATAAAGGTAAATACTATTAACCGACGGAGTCCTGGTATAGTGCTGTGGGTTAATGCACTGGGCTGCAAAGTTGCTTTGAACTGTAAGGATGGCGGTTCAAGCTAACCAGTCTCTCCTTGGAAACCCTATACAGGGTCGCTATGGGTCAGAATTGACTCCATGGCACTTCACAACTGTTTATTGACGGTGCATGGAGAGGCTTGTAATCATTGCAATGTAACAAAATATAATCGGCTGAGTACAAAACTGATGATCTCCCCTATAAACTATCATTCAGTTCACAATAAAAGCTTAAAAAACAAAAACAAAACAAAACAAAAAAACTTACCTTTCCTGTGTCATTATAAAGATTGAATGAAATGATCCATGCAAAGCCTAGAGTAGGGACTGACACTAGGTAAAAAAGCTCAATACAAGAAGGCCATCATAAGGAGGGAGTTAAAAATCAAAATCTGTCGTTTAATGCAGAGTTTCTCAAGTTTATATGTGTATATGAATTACCTGGGGATCTTGTTAAAATGAAGAATTAGATTCCATAGATTTGGGATGGGGCTGGACACTGCATTTCTAACAAGCTCCCAGGTGAAGTTACTGGGACTGGTTCCTGGACCACACTTTGAGGAGAGGAGTTTTGATGAATCGAAGAGCAAGCATTTACATGATCTGGGGAATAGTAGCATACAAGATTTGGGATCTCTTACTGCACTGATGTGGACAGATCATAGGCATCAGAAAAATAACAAAGAGAATGAAAGGAAATATCTATGCTAAAACAATTCCTAATTATCATACCACATTACAATGTTACCTTTAATCTTACCAAAGTAATTTTTTTGTGTAAATTCTATAAACAAAAGTTACCCTCCACATTTGTGGCTTAGTGGAGCATGTTCAGTGGTTTTGGCATTAATGATCAGAAGGAACATGGGCTACTCACTCATTAATTCCATAATCCCATTCAATTAGATTATATTAAAATAATTCAATTCAATGAAACTATAATATAATATAAACTAAGCTCCTAATTGTTATCCTATTTAGAACACTATTTGCTCCAGGAGAACTTCTATGTCTCACCATCCAAATTAGGTCTTCCCTTTTATCCTCCATCACTGAAGCATGTTTGTTTCTTTTATCATAATTGCTATGGCCTTGGTTTTTATTTGTTATCGTTTCCCCCTACTGTCTCTCTTCCATATTGGATTATTAGTTCTACTGGGCAGGGATTCTGTCTCTCTCATTAGATCACTACAGTATATCCAGTGTCCATGAAAGTGCCTAGAACATAATACAAGTCACATGTTTCCTGTTAGATGCTTCATACTGGAAAAGTACTATGAGGAAATCAAGTAAACAGCTTAATGATTAATCTCTGTATGCTCAAAATAAACTGCTCTACTTCAAAATGATTATTGCCTCTAAATAAATGAGAAGCAATTTCATGTTCACAGAAATATTTGATCTTTCTTATTCTCACATTTGATAAGTATGATGTAAGTTTCCCAATCTTTATAAGTACTGGTAACTATCAAGGAGGGTAAGGGGATGTTGTAAGTAGTTTCTAAGCTCAGTAGAAAAACAACTAAAGAACGTAGCTTCCAAATTAGATTTATAAAGACTTCTAAAAAAAATTAAAATATATTTTACAAAACCTGCCAATACAAGAGAGGAAGATAGTTGCAGGGGAGTCCTGGTGTGGTGCTGTGGGCTAATGCGTCAGACTGCAAAGTCGTTTGATTTGCAAGGTTGGTGGTTCAAGCTCACCAGCTGGCTCCTTGGAAACCCTAAACAGGGTCGCTAGGGGTCAGAATTGACTTGATGGCACTTAACAACAACAAGAAAATATGCACAACTTATATTCATTTAGACAACAGGATTGTAAATTTTTAAAAATTATAAAGTTTTCAGTAGACTGTTATTTATAGCCAGTAAAGAAAATGAAGGACAGGTGATCCGATATGGTAGTGCATTACTCTTCTTTTTTGCCTTTTGCTATCTCTACACACAAATCTTTGCATAAAACAAAATGTGGCAATTCACACACTGAACTGCAAATATTCTTATGAAACCAAAAAAATATTGGTAAGCTCTTTTATTTTCAATGTTTTTTTTTTTAACCAGCAAACCAAAGTCAATTTATTTTACATTTAGGACAAAAATGAATGGATTATTATTTTTAAAATAATAATAATGGAAATATGATATAGCAAGGTCCAAGGAAAAGCATAGCCAGATCACAAAAATAATTTGACAGCAATAGGCTAGAAAGAGGAAAATTTATCTCAAATGTCTGAATTTGAGATCCAAGACACATATTACTGTTCAAGTAAGTACTTTCACTGAGTTCTTTAACCTGTCTGATCTCAATTTAATTCCATTTATAAGTTGAAGACAGTAGTAACAACACAGAGTTGTTGCTGGACAGATGATAAACTACAGGTAGAAAGTGCTTTACACATTATAAAGTATAACACAAACACAGACTTCTACTAGTTATCTTAGGAAACAACATTGTAAAGTATGTAAAAGTATACTTAGAACAGAGTTCTGTTCAGTCTATTTACTACTCCTCTGAATAAACACTGCTTTGAAAATCCAAGCAATATATGATTTATACACTGACACAGTGCTTAAAGTGAGTATTAAGATTTTACTTTACAGTAACACTGGTTTTAATATATGCTTTTCAAATTAACATAAAACTACAGGAACACCACTGAGCCACATAATTTTATTTATTTATTTATTTATTTATTTATGTTTAATACTGCTCTGCACAAGGAAGAAGTCAGGGCATGGAGACTGAACTTTAGATTACACCTTTAGCATATTTCCCCAGGAATACCTTAAAACAAAGGAAACTATGAGTGGCCTTAAAAATCCTTGAGATAAACTTTCAGAAACTGATGAATACCTATCACTAAACCTCAAAATCATAAACTGCAGGGGAAGAGGATATTACTTTTAAGAAAGTTAACATAGAAGCAACAGCCTGAGTCGTTACTAACATGACATCTTCGCTTACAGCAAATATACATATTACAAACACTATTACCTGAACAGAATTAAATTAAAAGCCAGTATGTTTTACCGGTTGATACAATTATGACATGAATGAATTTAAAATAAAGGAAAATACTTTGGTGACAAAAGACATATGATTTCATGAAATGTACACATGCAGGATTTCCCTTTAAGCTCCCTGAACGCCATATCTCTGGTGTTTAAGAGTCTAGAAGGAAACAAACACTCTACAAAATCCTAGATTATAACCTGCAAAGTAACATAGCTCTACGGGAAAGGAGTGAGCCAAAAGTTAGTGAAATCAGGACATTCAAGGAACTCATTTAAATTTAAAATAACTCATAAATTTAAAATAGAATGAAAAAACACCCATGTCATCTTACTAAGTTAACTGTTAGTAGAAAGTTGTGGCTATGAAAGGAGAGTCAGTGCCACTAAGAGATGACACCCAACTATCTGGTACTTGGTAGCATTTCAGGAATTTCATTACAGCATCAGTAATACATAGCTGCTAATTAGGAAGCTTCCCTATATAATAATTTGATTCAAAAGCCAGAAAACCATAATTAGGTATAAGAGGCATATGCAATATAGCTTTTCATATATTTTCATTATCTTTCAAAACAATGTCCCTAAATAGTGTTTGCAGTTTGCATTTGACTACTAACTACACTAATTATGCTGCTACTATGAGCTCAACATAGTGAGATACAATCATACTGATTACTGATTTAAGCAAAACTTATAATAAAACTATGTTTGGAGAGTAAGGGGAGAAGAGCAGTCAGTTATACAAGAGCTCACTAGTGGAGTTCCTCCAGGAACTTAATTGGGGAAGACAGGTTTGCTGACCCAGAGAACTAGAGCCAAGTGACTTTGAGTTGAGATTTATGGTAGAGTTGAGTGCCCTTTTCAGCATCTATCAGCAGTGCTCATAAGAGTTTTGTAACATTACTTGAGCAAGTCTGAATTCAAGGGAGTTCAAGAGAGTCCTGCTGAGATCTAAGAGTGGTCTGATGCAGGCATGGCAGGGAAGAGGCTATTCTGACTGAAGAACTTTGTCCTGAGCATTTCTGATCCTGAATTGTAATGTGTTAACTTCACTCATAAACCCCATAATCTTCTGTATGCTTTGTGAGTCCTGGGTGGCCATTTCAATGTATTATCAAACTCAGCTGAGAAGTAAAGAGCACTGTTGGAATGAACGGTTGGTGTTAGAATTGGTAAGGAAGGTTAGAGGGTGAAGGCATATCTCTGACCTCTGCCTAAGAGGTATTGGTTTTAGGCTCATACTGAGTTTGAGATTCTTTCCCTTTGGTAAAGGAGATCAGAAGCTGCAGCCACACTTTTTTTTTTTTTTTTAACAGCTTTCCTTAAATCCTAATGCTGCATTCTTATTCATATAATCCAATTTCTCAGTTTATTTTCTTAACAAATAGATTGGAATAAGTATGGTGAAAGAATACAACAGTAACACACAACTTTCCTGATTTTCTATCATGCAGAATCTCTTGTTCTGTTCAAACAGCTCAGTCCTGGTCTATGCACAGGTTCCTCATGAGTACAATTAAGTGTTCTGGAATTCCCAGTCTTTGTAATCTTGTCTATAATTTGCTATGACCTACTGTCTTTGCATAGTCAATCAAACACAGGTAAACAACTAACCAGAATAATGACCAACAACCTTTTCCTGCAGAGAAAGACAGCCAGTAAATTTAAAGACTTTTTATACTCCTCTGCTATTTATAGTAGTCAATTAAAAAGTATCAAAATGGGAGGCATTTGGAGCTCTGGTAGCGTAGTGGTTACGAATCGGGCTGCGAACCTTAAGGCCAGCAGTTCGAAACAACCAGCTGCTCCGCGGGAGAAAGATGAGGCGTTCTGCTCCCATAAGGATTTACAGCCTCAGAAACCCTGTACAGGGTTCGCTATGGGTCGGATCTGACTCGATGGCACTTAACAACAACAACAACAAACAAATAAACAGATAGTGAGGAAGATACTACAGTAATATAATAAAGAAACTCCACTGTGTCTCAAGAGTGAAAAAAAATTAAATCTCAGGCTACCTCAATGTCACTTGCTATAAAAGAACTCCTGAGTCAACATTTCTAAATAAGTGTAATTAACTAAGGGAATAAAACAAAAACACCATAACAAAGTCTCATATGTTCCTCAGATAATTTAGTTACTTAACCTATATCAACAGAGGGTCTATGGGAAGTATGCAACTGGCAAGGAAAATTCCAAAAGAAGAGGAACATAGTCTTTAACCTCAAGGCATTTCCTATTCAACGTGAGAAAAAATAACAAATTTAATACAACACAAGCAATCCAACATGAGGAATTTAACACTCACAATAATTGTATGTTGGAAAGTCATTAGTGTTTGTAGTTTTTTTTTTTTAAAGTACCGGCATTGCTTGAGCAAAAGGAAGTAAACATAGGAAAAAAATAAAGGGACAGAGGATAATCCAAGGCTATTAATAAACATAGGGAAAGTAACTAAAATTAGAGAAGCACAACTTCAAACATAGACATATGAAGAAAAACAAATGCAGACAGAGGCCAAAAGGCAAGATATTACATTAAATTAAAGCTGCAAACGGCCAGAAAAGAAGGTCTAACTAGATCAAATGGACTGTTTTTTAAAATCATTAACATCTTATTTCATGAATTGGAGAGATTACTTACCCGATTAATATGATTGTTCTTTAAAATAAGCTGTAGTAGAGTTTTCTCAAATTCTTCCAACTTCTTGGAACACTTCTGAAGAACATGGTTAGGTAAGTCATAAACATTGAACAGCCGAGATAAAGTACAAACAGCTTCTGACCAAAAGCTTGAAAAAGGAATCTGGAGATTATTGTAGAATGTAATCAGTCCATCCAGCAACTGAAAAACAGAATTAGATACTGTGGAATAGTCATTTTCAAACTGGCTTAAATCTGATTCCAGACTGCCTGATTCTGTCAAGTTCTTCAATTTAAGTAGATGCTGCATGAATTGCATGTGAGAAGACACAGGGTATTCTGGTGCAGCACAACGTGTTTTCAGAATGGACAGTGGTAGAAAGGGTGTGAGGGGAAAGCTTTCCACAAAATGCTGGGATGTCTCTGAAGGTTCACTTCGCTGCTCATTTGATAAGTCACACCCAGAATCTTCCAGCAAAGTTGATGCATTCTCAGAGCTTCTAAGTTCCTGAGAAGCTAGGTTTCCTGAAACAGAAAAGGAACAGATGGATCACCTTGTAATATATAACAATGCCTTCATATAAAAACTAAACATCACGTTTTCTAACTTAAGATGTCCAGTGAAACATGAAATATATTTACTAAATATTTAAAAACAATAGTGTAAAAACTGAACAGAGCAACAACTGTGAAAGAAATCACTTAAGCTGAACATGTAAAAGGTCTTTATCTTCACTGGTAGAAAAGGATAGTAACTGACTGTTGTGTCACCAGCACTAGACTGCTAACCACGAGGTCGGTAGTTCAAAGCCACCAACTGTTTCTTGGAAACCCTACACAAGGTCACTATGAGTCAGAACAGAATCAATGACACTTAACAACAACAACAATCTCTCATTTATCCATTTGTGTATCCAGTCTCTTTACCTTAAAGATATGAACTATTGGCCACAAGACCATACTTGAACTTGGTCACGGTTTGGTACAGACGTCAACAAGTAATCATAAAGCAATAATGCACTTCTAGAGGTAGACATCTGAATAGGATACTATGAAAATAAGGACACTGAACACTCTTGCCTGATTAGATTAGCACATCCCAGAGGAGGTAATGCTAGACCTAATTTTTAAAATATAAGTTCAAAATCAAAAGCTGGGAGAATGGAGGAAGTTACAGATATTCCATACAGCAAGAAATAAGAACAAAAGCACAGATATGAGGAACCAAAAGCTGTTTGATATTCTCCAGCAAACAGTATCAGGCAAAAAGTAAAGATGGAGATATACAGAGAGAGGCGAGGGCCAAAAATACCTTAAAGAACATATTAAGGGCCTTAGAATTTATCCTGTAGCTATAGAGTGAGTGGTCTTCAAACCTGGATAATACTTTGAAAAGCCAGACATACACATAATATATATATATAAACTATATGCATGTACATTTTAAAATACATTTCATCCCTCTTTCTCTATATCTAGGTCATAGATTCCATAGATAGATTTCAAGAGTCTTAATCTGTTTGGTGGCTGTAGGGGCCGTTGAGTTCGTTCTGATTCACAGCGACCCTGTATATCTGAGGCTGTAAATCTTTATGGGAACAGAAAACCTCATCTTTCTACCATGGAGCTGCTGACTTTGTATAACCCACGATGCCACCAAGAATCCTTTGTTGTTGTTATTAAGTAGTATCAAGTCGATTCCAACCCATAGCAACCCTGTACAGGGTTTACAAGGAGCAGCTGGTGAGCTTGAACCACCAACCTTGCAGTTCAAACCAACTTTGCAGTCCAGTGCATTAGCCCACAGCGCCACACCAGGACTCATCCTTCAGTCTATGTTTATAACCCATAAAATTATCCGACATTTCTGATGATTAAACGCTGAATCTAGTAACTTTAGATCATTCCTTCACACACATACCATCATAATTTTATTTATTTTAAAATTATTATCAGTAAAATGAACCTACAAAATTGAAAATTTCCCATTGAAATTTCTCAAGCACATGCTTATATTCATGAAATCAAATTTGAGGAATACTGTTATCAGCACTGGTGGCACGGGTAAGAACTAACAAGATATAATGCAAGAAACGGACATGGTTTTACCTTCATTTCACATGTCATGCTGTTAATTATACGAATGGCAGAGTTAAGAGGCTATGATGAGACAAAGGGAGATGAATTAAGAGATCCTTCCATTCTGAATCTGAGTCCTGGTGTGTTACTGCAGGCTAATGCGTCAGAATGCAAAGTCATTTGAACTGCAAGGTCAGTGGTTCAAGTTCACCAGCTTACTCCTTGGAACCCCCATACAGGGTTGCTGTAGGTCAGAATCGACTCAACGACACTTAACAACAACTATCCTGAATATCAGGTGATGAGATAAATGAAACTAGCAGCTACACAGTAAAGGAAAGAAAGTCTGGTGATTGACGGGATGTAGGCAATGAAGAAGAAATAAAGCATCCCATGGTTCTAATTAGGTGAATGGGTATATGATGGTGCTACCACCACAAACAACTGGTTTAAGAGAGACAATGAGGAGGTCAGGTTTGGTCATGTAAACAGCTGAAGCAACTGGGGGAAATCTAGGTAGAGATGTTAACATAGAAACTAGCCACATAAACCTACAGTTTGAGAAAAGATCTAGACTGAAAATACATTTCAGGATTCATCAGTGAGTAGGTGGTATATGAAACTATAAAAAATAGTTATGATCTCCTCAGGGAGCATACCAGGAGGGAACAGAAGAGAGAAACAAAGAGGAACCCTAAGTAGTATCAATATTTAAGGGCTATTTGGAGATAGAAAAGTCATGAGGAGACAGAGAAAGAACAATTAGAGAGGTATAAGAAGAATCAAAATAGAATGGTGCTATGAAATCATAGAAACAGCTTCAATAAGAATTTATTTTTATTATTGTCATGTGCCATGCAGTCTGGTGCATTAACCCACAGTGCCACACCAGACCTTAAGGGTTGTTAAGTGCCGTGGAGTTGGTTCCAACTCATAGTGACCATGTACAGGGTTTCTGAGGCTGTAAATCTTTACGGGAGCAGAAAGCCTCATCTTTCTCCTGCGGAACAGCTGGTAGTTTCGAATTGCTGACCTTGTAGTCCGCAGCCCGATTCGTAGTCACTACACTACCAGAGCTCCTTTCAATTAAAGAAATAAATAAATAAAATAAAATAAATAAAAATTTTTTGAAATGGCAATTACAAATCACTGGTGGTCTTATTTTATATTTTTGGTCAGTCAGGGTTGGTGGGTAGAGGTACAGCATTCAATGGATAGAAAGTAAGAATGACCAACTTTTCTGAAGACCTGGGTCAGAAAAGTTGGGTAATAATTCATATAAATGTGGCATGAAAAATTAGAAAAAAAAAATCATAATCTAAGGAAAAATGAAGAAGTAGACATAGGGAAGAGAAAATAGGACTAACATGCAGAGTATGGCCTTGTGGTGGTGGTGGTTATGTGCCACAGAGTTGGTTCCTACTCATAGCGACCTTTTAGGGTTTCCGAGACTGTAAATCTTTACAGGAACAGAAAGCCTCATCTTTCTCCTGCGGAACAGCTGGTAGTTTTGAACTGCTGACCTGAAAATTTGCAGCCCGACTGGTAACCACTACGGTACCAGAGTATGGCCTTAGGCAAGGTAAAAGAATCCTGAATCAAGGACCCATGTGGTTGGATTATGTTCAGCAATATTGTAAAAAAAAAAAAATGTGGCATCAGCTATCCCTCACCACAGCATTCTCTACCCAACTAACTAGGTTGATAATTCATTGTGATGGCCACACAAAACTCATACAACATACTCAACAATTATGGGGCTCCTTAAGGAAGTTAACAGGTTACAATGCAGGATCAGAAAATGCTCAGGGCACAGTTCTAATCAGGACGGTCTCTCCTAAACCATGCTCACAGGTAGACTTCTCTCTTCCCAGCAATGTTACAAAGCTCTTTTAGGACTGCTGATAAATACCTACAGGACATACCACTACACCATAAACCTCGGTCTAAAGGCACTGGGCTACAGCTCCATGGGTCAGCAAACCTAGCCACTCCCCGCTTCCCATTAAAGTGCCTGAAGAAACCCTACTCTGCAAGCAAGCCTCCTGTCTAAGACACTGAGATTTACATGCTTCTCTGGTTGTTAGATCTGCTGCTGCCGCTCGCTCCTCTGCCACTCCTCCAGTGTCACTGCTTTCTGTCACGGTGTTGAGGAGGTTCAGTACCTCAGTACCGTGGGAGCTCTGGGTCCAAAGGATGTGCTTCACTATTGGCTCTTCTTCTTCTGGGTTATGAGATTCCCCCATCCTACTTTTGGGATGGCTCATTTTAAACTCACCTTAGAGTTCCAAGTTTTTACAATCATAATTAACTCCGTTATGATTCACAAATGAATCATACCACTGTATCAGTGCTTTCTCCCACCTTGTCTTACTCAGACCCAACAGGAAGAGTCATTTGGTGAAAATTACAATGATAAGGCTAAAAGAGACTTGTTTACTACATAAAAGATACAAAAATAAACGTTCACCCAAGACTGAAGGAAAGAAGATGAGAATGTATCTGTTGTTATCAAGTGCCATAGAGTCAGTTCCAACTCATAGCAACCTTGTGTAGGGTTTTCTGAGGAGTGGCTCAAACTGATCTTGTGATCCAGCACAGTATCCTGTAGCACCACACCAGGTTTCCTAGAGAATGTGTAAAGATGTAAAAAAACAACAAACTTCTCCCAGGGTACAGGAAATCAAAGGAGACCTCACCTCATAGTTCATCTTTTCTTTAAGTTACAGATAAGGGGATACTAGTTGAATGTTGTTGCTGTGGTTGTTGAGTGCTGTCAAGTCTGTTCTGAATCTTAACAACCCTGCATGGAGTTTCCAAGGAGCAGCTGGTGGGTTTGAACTGCTGACATTATGGGTTTCAGTCCAGTGCTTATTCTATGGTTTCATACCAGAAGTCCACTACTTGAATGTTATTAAGTGCCGTCAAGTTGGTTCTGACTCATAGTGACGCTGTATAGGGTTTCCGAGGAGCAGCTGGTGGGTTTGAACTGTGGTTAGCAATTCAGGGCTTATCCTACAGGACCACAACAGGATCCCTAGTTGAATAGTGAATTAAAATAAAACAGTGAAAGTGACACCTCCTAACCTCCCCACACTATTTGGAAAACTATTTTGTTTCTTTTTTTTTCTTCAACAAAACTAGAGGCTGACTACACAGAATCAGAGAGAGGAGCTTTGATTTGGAGTATGTTTATCAAACAAGTGGCTACTATAATCGCTACAATAAACAGATTATGTGCTTGTAAATATCACTACAGCATCTGCACTACAAACTGAGGAGGATAACATGAAACATCCACAAATGTACTGGTAACCAGAACAAACTCTCACAGCAATTGCAAGTGGCTATTTCTATACACAGCAAAGACAGCCTACTCCTTTTAAGCCAATAGGATACTTTAAGCAAGGAAAAGTATGCTAAATGACTTATTCTTAAAACAGCCTCATTCTTCACAAAACAAGGGGTGGGGGGAAGGAATTATAATTAATCAGGTAGACCATATTTTTCTTCATGGAATTCAACACAGTTCTCCACTAAGATGGTGAACAATTTAAAATAGTTCATCCACCTACTTAATTTTCTATCAAAGTAAGCTGACTTTCATGGGTTGTGATTTCAGGGAAGACTTAAAAATTAATCCTCACGGCTCCTATGTTGAGAAGCAAAAAGCTGGTTTTTTTCTTTCTGTTTTTCACTCCTCACTAGTGTGCCTTTCATGCACTGATGGGGAAAAATTTGGAGAGTAGTTCTCCCTTGTGTATTCTATGTGGACAGGAATACTCAAGACTGGTTATCATTCTCCCTGTCTGCTTTGTTTCTATACCATCAGAAAAGTGTAGGGTACATTTTCTAAAGATGCTAATTTGGAAAAACAATTTGAAGAGTGACCTCTTATCAGTACTTTACTACAAATATATATAAACTCTACAGGACCATGCTAAGATTTGTATACAATATGGCTTATAATACTAAAATATCTTAACTCTTATACTGAAAAAAAAAAAAAAAAGAATCTTATATTCATATTTCACTTTACAAAGCGGTTTCATAGAATCCATGTAATGTTCGCAAATATTTGCAAAGATACATTATTATTATTTCCACCAGTTACCAAGAGGAGCTATGTTAGTGTAGTGGTTACAAGTCGGGCTGCTAACCTCAAGATCAGCAGTTCAAAACTACCAGCCATTCCCTGGGAGAAAGATGAAGCTTTCTCCTTCCGTACAGATTTATAGCCTAGGAAACCCTGTGTAGGGTCAGAATCGTCTCCCTGGCATAACCACCACCACCACCAATTACCAAGACGGAAATGTAGGCTCACTTTAAGTACGACAGAAAAGCTACAGGGGCAGCAAGTGAAACCAATTTCTCAATTCCAAGTTCAATCAGCTTGTAACCACAGCAAAGCTACATATGTGCTTCCACATCACCTTCCATATACTTGCACTGTTGTAATCATCAATTTCTATAAGATGTTATTCACTTGTTTATGAACTCCTAAGGTCACAGGTCCCATCCCCTGTGATTTTTGTGGTCCTCTTACTTAATAAATGGCTTATCTTGCACATGACATCTTATGAGGAAAAGTGCTTCATGCTGGAAAATGTTGCTAGCTCTGACAGATCTTCTTTCATTCTTTAATATTCATAATCACCCAGGGTCAAACTCCTTGGAAACTTACAACCACAGCAGTTACATAGATACAGAGATTAGGTAGGTAGGTGAGTAAGTAGAGAAAGACAGAGTGAGGAAATGATTATTGCAATAAAAATGTAATGTCTCACAAAACTAAAAAAAAATCAATCACTTTTTTCACAGTCCCACTGTAGGATAAGTCTGGACCTGTAACCGCAAGATCAGCAATTCAAACCCATGAGCCAATCTCAGAAACCCTACACAGAGTCGCTATGAGTCGGAACCAAGCAAATGCACACAACAATAAAATTCCTCTGATAACCAATAATCAATTTACTCCCTTCACTATATACTCCCAATGCTGAAAATGTGGACACCACAGATACCATTTCTTTTGGAAACCATCATTTCCATTCTAGAAATCACTCATTGAATAATGCTTTAAATAATAGATACAAGTACTATTGCAAAAATGTTCTTATTAAATAAGAGAAATAGAAAAAAAGAAAGCTTACTCAGAGAGGATGAAATATTTTCAAGGACACGAAGCACTAACTGGCTACAATTTCTGAGAATATTAATAAAACTGACATTTATTCATAAAAACAGTATTTTGACGTATCCATCTTTCTTTGAGTATCATATAATGGAGAAATAGAAAGTAACATGCCCCTGTCTCTTTAAATAAACATTCCATAAATATGATATAAAGATAAGATTCTACTTATTTTCTTGGACAACTTTTCATTACATAAATATCAGTGCATGGCTAAGAAAGCATCATTCCCAAAGGCGGGAAGAGAAAATGAAGCCACAGTACTGCAACTCTCTAATTCATGGTTTTCCAGAAGTGACTAAAGTGGAGCAGAAGTCAAATGAGGCATCTGTCTTAAATTTTAATTGAGCTTAAGGGATTCAGGGCTACAATTTTTCACCAAGTCATTAGATATAACTTACCTAACATACTTATCATTAGACTTAGAAGATATAATAAACAACACACACATCTATCAAGCACAGTCTGACACATATTAAGTGCTCAATAAATATTACTTATAAAGTATTAAATAATTACAGGGAACCTAGGTGTTGTGCTGTGGGATAAGTACCAAACTGCTACCTACAAGGTTGGCAGTTCAAACCGACAAGCTACTCTTCAGAAACCCTATACTGAGTTGCTATGAGTCAGAACTGACTCAATGGCATTTAACAACAACAAAAACAACAAATAATTACAGATATATTATGATAAATTATGATAAAGTAGAGGTCACATGCAAAAGTATATGAGGTAAGACATCAGTAACACTCCATGTATTAAGAGAATAAAAAGGAACGCCAAAGACTCAGAATATATTTGCAAATACTTACAATTCTGATAAAGGATGCATAACCAAAATACAAGGGGGGGGGGCTTCAGAAAGTTCGTGGAACAATCCCAGTATCTTTTAATTCTACTTTTCCATGAACTTTTTGAATCCCTCTTATATACAAAGAACTCTTATAATTTAACAATAAATAACCCAGTAACCAAGGAAAATACACAGACAGCAAATTGTTGTTAAGTACTGTTGAGTTGGTTTCAACTCACAGCAATTCTGTATAGGGTTTCTGAGAAGTGGGTATGAACTGCCAGCCTTTCACTCAGTAGTCTAGTGCTTATGCTGCAGTGCCACGGATAGCAAATAAGCATACTAAAATATGCGTAATATAATTGATCTTTGTTGTTGTTGTCATTAAGTGCCGTCAACTTAGTTCCGACCCATAGCAAACTTGTAGAGGGTTTCCAAGGAGCAAATGGTAAACTTGAATCACCAGCCTTGAAATACAAACCAACTCGGCACCTTGTGGTTCAAACTGACCTTGCAGTCTAGTACTTATATTACAGCACCACACAGGACTCCACATTCCTGTTAGAATAGCTGAAATCCCAAACACTGACATCACCAAAATATGGTGAGGCTATGAAGCAACAGGAACTTTCATTCACAGTTCATAGGTATACAAAACAGTGAAATGGCTTCTTACAAAGTTTACTATAAAATCCAGTAACTGTACTACTAGGTATTTAGTCAAATGAGATGAAAACATATTCCACATAAAAAACCTACACATGAATATTTATAGTAGCTTTATTCATCCTTGTCAAAAAATTAGAAGCAACCAAAATGTCCCTTAATGAATAAGTAAACTGTAGTATACAATGAAGTATGAGTCAGAGATTAAAAAAAAGAACGTTAAATATATACTACTAAGTTAAAACTCTACATATTTTAGCCTACCATAGTACAATTCCAACTAGAGTCTAGAAAAGGTAAAACTACAGAGACAGTGAAATTATTATTGGTTTCCAGAAATGCAGGGAAAGGGAAGAAAGAGAGAGAAATAAGAGGAGCACAGGGCATTTATAGGGTAGTTAAACTATTTGGTGTGATACTGCAGTAGTGAACACATGACAATACATACTTGTCAAAATCCACAGGAGTTAATAACACAAACTGTGAAGCCTACTGTACACTTTTGACTTCAGTTACTAATAAAGCACCAATATTGACATATCAATTGTAACAAATGCATAACAAGAATACAAGATGCTAATTAACAGGAGAAACTGTGTGCAAGGCAATGGTATATACATAGGAATTTTCTGTACTCTGTACAATTTTTTTCTGTAAACCTAAAACTGTGAAACCTAAAAATAAAGTCTATTTTTAAAGGAACCATAACATAAGTAAACACTACAGATTCTGTCAGAAATGTCCTATGTTCCAGCTCACAAATTGGATTTCATAGATTTTCTATTATAATAGTCAAGCTTTTAACCTTTCTTTTTTTCTTTTTCAGCTTAAGTTCTATCTTAACTCCACTTGTCATTTCAGAGTATATCTCAAGTATCTTTAATTCAAGAGACCAGATGCCCTCCTGCCACACATTCTGCCCTAGACACATCTAGCCCTACATCAATAATACATGAATTTTCTGATGTCCTCTAAAAATTTGCATCCTGATCAATTCTTGATTCTTTTCCTTATCTATTTCTCCAGTCCTTCTCTCACCCACAAATGTAAACACACAAAACCAAGTATCTACAAGACAGCTCTTTCAACCCTGTAAGCCCCATAAATTTTGCTTATAAAATTGAATAAATCATCTTTATACATTGTACACAAACACAATTCCATGTTCTGCATATTGCTTAGCTAGGCTGATAGCACTATTCCACCTGTCAAGGATCATCCTTGACTCATTTCTCCCTTAGTGTAGTGCTGTGGGTTAATGCTCTGGGCTGCAAAGTTGGTGGTTCAAGCTCACCAGTTACTCCTTGGACACCCTATACAGTGTCGCTATGAGTCAGAACCGACCTGATGGCATTTCACAACAACAACCCTCCATATATGTTGAAGTATCAGGTCTTGCTGATTCTACTTTCTACATATTCATCTGAATCTATCCATTTTTTTGTACCTTCACTGCTTTTGCCCACACTGTCATCATCTTTTACGATAACAAATGGATTAGCCTCTCCTAAGTCCTTGAAGTTGTCAAGGACTTCATTCTTCTTGGATCAACTATCAACACTCATGGAAGCAGCAGTCAAGAAATCAAACGATGTATTGCATTAGGCAAATCTGCTGCACAAGATCTTTTCAAAGTGTTGAAGAGCAAAGATGTCAGCTTGAGAACTAAGGTGTGCCTGACCCAAGCCATGGTATTTTCATTAACATGATATACATGCAAAAGTTGGACAGTGAATAAGGAAGACTGTAAAAGAATTGATGCTTTTAAGCTATGGTCTTAAGAGGAGAATGCTGAAAGTGCCATGGGCTGCCAAAAATCCAACAGATCTGTGCTGGAGGAAGTGCAGCCAGAGTGTTCCTTGGAGGCCAGGATGGCCGAATTTCGTCTCTCATAGTTTGGACATATTATCAGGAGAGACCAGTCTCTGGAGAAGATATCATGTTTGGTAGGGTGGAGGGTCAGAGAAAAAGAGAAAGACCCCCAGTGAGATGGATTGGCAAAGTGGCAGCATCAATGGGCTCAAGTATGGAAACAATAGTGAGGTTGGCCCAGGATCGGGCAGTGTTTCTTTCTGCTGTGCACAGGATCTCTATGAGTTGGTACCGACTCGATGGTACCTAACAACAACAACAACAACAACAACAACAATTGATCTACCTGTCTCTAGCTATTTCTTCCTCTAAGCCACACTCTGTACTAGCCTGTTGCTCTGCTCCTTCTAAAGCCTTCTTAGACTACAAGAAAAAGTCCAAGTTTCTCTGCTAGCCCCACAAAGGCGTTCATTGTATAACCCTTGCCTACAGCTCCAGTCTTTATCTCTATCCCCAATTCCTATTTATGTGAAAACAGTATTGAACTACCTACAGTTCACCAAAACATGCCATGCTGCTTCACATTAATGTGTACTTGCATAAGTTTCTCACACTAACTGGTGTGCTCTTACTTATTGTTGTTGTTGTTAAGTACTGTCGAGTCAATTTTGGGTCATAGCAATTCTATATAGGATTTCTGAGGAGCATCTGGTGGGTTTGAACTGCTGACCCTGTGGTTCTTCTTACTTATATTGTTGTTGTTGTTATGTGCCGTCGAGTCGGTTCTCTTACTTATATTATACCCCCAAAATGTACCAATTTATCAAACCTTGCATCAAATCCTGTAGGAAACGTCTGTCCTCTTTGGGCAAAGGAAATCACTCACTGTCTGGCTATTTTGCACCTTAAACCTACTTCTGCTACTACTGACTATTCATCATGTGTGTTAAATCTATAACTGACTCTGATGGAGAGAAGACCCTAGAAGTATAGAGCTTATTTATTTGGATATTTCTGTTACTTGATACCTGTCCTGCTGTTGTCAGATTAAAAGCAAAATACCTGTTAAAACAAAAACTCAGATCAAATATGTCTTCAAGTGCACTGAGATGTCACAGATATGTTACTTGTGAATTTATATATATTTGGAGTTCTGGTGTGGTGCTGCAGGATAATGTGCTGGATCACAAGGTCAGTTTGAATCGAAGGTCAGATGTTTAAACTCACCAGCCACTCCTTGGAAACCTATACAGGGTCGCTATAAGTTGGAACCAACTTGATGGCACTTAACAACAATGACAATATGTGTGTGTGTGCGTGCGCGTTTGTGCGTACACATACACACACATATATTGTTGTTGCTAAGTTCCATTGAGCTGGTTCCGACTTACAGCAATCCTGTATAAGGTTTCCAAGGAGCAGCTGGTTAGCTTGAACCACTGACCTTGCAATCCAGCACATAAACCACAGTGTCACACTAGGACTCCAACAATCTACATACATATATATAAGCATCTGGTAGCGTAGTGGTTACGAATCGGGCTGCGAGCCTTAAGGTCAGCGGTTCGAAACTACCAGCCGCTCCGCGGGAGAAAGATGAGGCTTTCTACTCCCGTAAGGATTTACACCCTGGGAAACCCTGTACAGGGTCGCTATGGGTCGGAACCGACTCGACGGCACTTAACAACAACAACAACAACATATTATGTTTATATATATAAACATAAATATTGTATCTGAAATTTTAGTGCATTTGAAGAGATTGTATTTGACCAAGTATATGTATCAAGTGACAGAAATATATAATATATGGGTCAAATTCACCAGCTACTCCTATACAGGGTCACTGTAAGTCGGAATTTACTCAAGGGCATCTAGCAACAATATGTTGTTGTTAAATGCCATTAAGTCGGTTCTGACCCATAGCAACCCTGTATAGGGTTTCCAAGGGGGAGCTGGTGAGCTTGAACCACCGACCTTGCAGTTCAAACAGCTTTGCAGTATGGAGCATTAACCCACAGTGCCACACCAGGACTCCAACAACAATATATATACGGTAAAATGTCATGTCATGCTGATTCTACTTTCAATATACACACACACACACACACACACACACACACACGTCTATGCATACATATATACACACATAGACATACACTCATATATGTATATAAATACATATGATATTTTGCATTATTAATAATCACACTTATTGATGCACTGAACAATTTAGAAGTAATGTTTATGCCACCTGGTGGTCAAATAGCAAATGATATATTTCAAAACTTCACAGTTACAAATTCTGCTATCACAGAATTTTACTTTAATGCAATTGTTTAACTTATACCCTGGAAAGAATATAGCTCAGCATACTGAAAAGCACATTTCAGAAATTATTATGAAGAAAAAGCTGCAGTTGTGTTTTAATCCCACTCTAGCAGCCAGCATCACTATTTTAACTTTGATTATACCAAGAAAGACAACTATTATCAAATGCATAAAATTAGACGCAAATGGAATGATTTATCTTAATTTAATGTTGTTATTGTTAAGTACCGTGGAGTCAGTTCTGACTCAACGTGACCCTGCACAGGGTTTCCGAGGCTGTAAATCATTATGGGAGCAGAAAGCCTCATCTTTCTCCTGCAGAACGACTGGTCGTTTCGAACTGCCGACCCTGAGGTTAGCAGCCTGATTCGTAACTGCTATGCTACCAGAGCTCCTTATCTTAATGGAATCGTCTTTACTAAATGATGGTACAAAAGAAATAATTTATAAGGTAGTCTTTTCAATTCCTCCTGCTTTCAGGAGCTCATACTCTGGACTTTCCGGTTATGCCATCTCTCTCCCAAGTCATTCTCTTGTTCACCTATGCTGCGCCTTTGGCTTTTTCCATCCTATCCAACATCTTGGAAGGCCCTACCTTTCCTACAGCCTTAAAGAGCTCCTTTATGTAGATAACTCAAATCAGTATTTTCAATCCTGACCTCTTTCCCAAGCTCAAGTCCTAGGATTCTTACAAAGGGCAGCTTGCGATGACAAAGTCAAATAGTACTCTGAAATGTGCAAAGACCTGTGTCTTCCTTCACCTGTCTTCATCATTTTTCTAACAACCTCGCTCCTGTATATTGCCTTCCCCATGATACGAGTTAACATGCATCTACCCTCTAGTCAGTGAATTTCTCTTCCTTCCCTCCCACCATCAAATAATGCTGCTTTCAGCAAAAAAAAAAAAAAAAAAACTTCTTGACTTTCTATAATAATGATCATACAATATTTGCCCTTTTATGATTGATTAATTTCACTCAGCATAGTATTCTCCAGGTTCATCCATGTTATGAGGTGTTTCACAGATTCATGGTTGTTCTTTAACATTGCATAGCATTCCAAACTGCGTGTATTTGCCAAAATTTGTTTATCCATTCTTCCACTGATGAGCATTTAAGCTGTCTCCATCTTTTCACTATTGTGACTAGTGTTGCGATGAGCATGGGTGTACATACATGTACTTTTGTCATAGTGTTTATTTTGGGGGGATATATTTCAAGTAGAGGGATTCCTGGGTTGTACAGTATTGCTATTTCTGAGGAAATGCCATACCAATTTCTACAGTGCTTTCAGCATTTTACAGTCCCACCAGCAATGTAGGAGGGTACCAGACCCTCCACAACTCATCAGCATTGTTTATGGATTTTTTTGGTTTTGTTTTGTTTTTTAACTTTGCTTTTAATGCTGGGGTGAGATGATCTTTCATTACTGCTTTGATTTTCATCTTTCATATATTTCATCTCTGATATAGCTAATGATTGCAAACATTTCTTTTTATGGTTTTTGGCTGCCTTCTTTGGTGATGTGTCTATTCATGTATTCTGCCCATGTTTTAATTGGGTTATTTGTACTTTTTTTGTACCATTTTCTATACATTTTAGAGATCAGTCTTTTGTCTGATATGTTACAAAAAACATTTTCCCTGGGTGTGGACTCTATTATTACTCGTTTGGGGAAATCTGTTTATACACCTAAGTGTCTAAGTTTTAGGAGCTTCCAGTCATCTATTTTGTCTTCTGTAGTTTGTGTGTTTTTAGTTATGTTTGACTATACATTTATGCCATATTAGAGTCCCTAAGTTTGTCCCTATTTTTTTTTTTTTTTTTTTGATGATGATCTTTACAGTTCTATGTTTTACATTTAGGTCTTTAATCCACATTGAGTTTGTTTTTGTGTATGGTGTGAAATACAGGCCTTGTTTCATTTTTCTGCAAATGGATTTCCAGTTTTGCCGGCACCATTTGTTGGAGAGACTACTCTTCACTGTATAACGTGTTTTGGCCCTTTTTCAAAAACCAACTGATTATATAGGGATGATTATATACTTCTGGGGTCTCAATTTTGCTCCATTAATCTAGGTATCTTTTGTTGTAGCTGTATCTGTTTTTGTTTTTTGTTTTTTTTACCACTGTGGCTGTGGAGTATATTTTTATATCAGGACATAAGAGGCCTCCTAATTTGATCTTCTTATTAATGCTTTGCTTATCTGAGGTTTCTTTCCTTGCCATATAAAGCTAGTGATCAGTTTTTCTATCTCTGTACAGAAAGTTAAAATCTGTATTGGAATTGTATTATATCTATACATTGCTTTGAGTAGTGTTAACATTTTCACAATGTTAAGTCTTCTTATCCATGAGCATGGCATATTCTTTAATTTTTTTAGTCTCTTTTGGCTTCTTATAGCAGTGCTTTGTAGTTTTGTTTGTATAGACTGGCCTTATAGTAAAGTCAGAAAGAGACAGGAGGAACCTGAGACCATGGCCTTCATGTCTGACATGGACATCACCCTTGTAGCCCAATTTTCAGCCAAGTGGTAGGTAGCTATATAGGGAACAACAACACTAATAAGGTATGCTCACCATGGAATGGTCAACCATTCAAAATCAAAAGGGCAACATTACCTACTGACAAAGTCGAGAAGGGATGGGAAATGGGAAGGAGGGTGGAATGGAAATAGGAACCACAGGAAGGAAGTGGGATAACTGTTGTTACATGGAGGAGATTGTAATCATTGAGACGAAACAAAGTCTATGATTTGTTCAATGTAAAATTGATGATCTGCTCTGAACCTTCAATCACCTCACAGTAAAAACTTTTTAAAAAGTAGGTTGTACCAGATTCATGTCATCTCTATTTCCACTATTTAAAATCACCAGCCACTCCTCAAAGACCTGTATACATGGTTACTATGAGTTTGTTGTTGTTAGGTGCCATGGAGTCAGTTCCTACTCATAGCAACCCTGTATAGGGTTGCCAACAAGGAGCTAGCGGGTTCGAACTGCCAATCTTGCAGTTCAAACTGACCTTGCAGTCGAGTGCTTTATCCTACAGCACCACACCAGGACTCCTGTGTAACTCTTTGAAACCCCAACCTACACTAAGTGCACCAGATTCTCTGGGGATGGAACTCGGATACCTGTAGTTTTTATATAGCTTCTTAAGTCACTCTGGTGTGAAAACCACTAACTTACATTCATTTATGTTTATTCTGCTATTCTTTGAACAACAGAAAAGCTATGCCAGATTTATGATATCTCCATTTTCACCTCGTGCTTCCCAGAGTGTCATCCTACTTCCTACCTCATCTATCAAAGTTTTGCTCAATTTCTGTTGTCTTTTCAGGGATCATCTTTCCCAAACCCTTCCAACCCCTAGTTTATAAGAAGTTGTTGTTATTAAGTGCTGACTGGTGATCTTGAACCGCCAACATTGAAGTTCAAACAGGCCTTGCAGCCCAGAGAGAGCATTAATCCACAGCACCACATCAGAGGTCTTCAATATTTTAGCTGTGGTGTGGCACTGTGGGTTAATGTGCCAGACTACAAAGCCATTTGAACTGCAAGGTTGGCGGTTCAAGATCACTAGCTGCTTCTCGGAAACCCTATATAGGGCCGCTATGGGTCAGAACAGACTCAACAGCACTTAAGAACAACAACATCTACCTTACCCAGGTGGGCTACACAATCACTTCAGCTACTTACTTAACAACCCTACTTCTACTCTTAAACGTACTACCCATTTTCCATATGGCAGCAAGAACCATATTGTTTAAAATCTAGTTTTATGTCCACTAGAGGTTGTCACTCTAATATCCTACCTCCCAGAACAAGTCTTATGTATTCTAAGGCCCTGCTCCCTTTCAGCCCTCATCTCCAGCTCTCTTCCATTCTTAATCATCCTGATCTGCAGCCATACTGGCCTTTTTCTGTTAGCTGAATATTCAAACTCTCTCTCTGTCTCAGAGCCCCTTAGATGACCCCTACTCTTCCAGGAATCAGCTCAAATGTCTGCTTCTCAATGAGGACTCCCACTCTTGGTTAGTATAACTGCTCCATTTTTCCATCACCCCATCACTCCAAGCTGGTTTATCTTCTTGACAGATTTTAATACTCTCAGATTTTTTCCTGCTTATTGGTTTCCTTGTTACTGTTTACCTCCTCCACTGGAACATACGTTATATTATTTCTGTCTTATTCATAGAATCTCACAGGGTCTCTAAGAAACACAGTTTTTTGCTGAATAAAAAATATGAATGAATGAACACAATCCAACGCACAACTATATATATATAACATGCCGTAGTATGGCACTGTAGGATAAGCACTGGATTGCTAACGACAAGGTTGGCACTTCAAACTCACCAGTTGCAGGTTTCTATGAGTCAGAACTGACCAACAACACATAACAGCAACAAAACCACCTTTACACGTGATGACTGAAGAGATCTTGCCCCTCTAACTCAACCTCAAAGTGCTACTATGCAATGAGTAGAGTTTTTCTTCTTTACCAACCTTGAGATGTTACAGATTGAATTATGACATCCCAAAATAAGTTGTAAGTACTAAGTCCTATATTTCTGAAGGAGCTCTGGTGGCACAGTGGGTAAAACATTGGACTGCTAACCTAAAGATCTGTGGTTGGAACCCACCATCCACTTCAAGGCAGTAACACGAGGTAGTCTGCTTCCATAAAGACTGACAGCATCAGAAATCCTATGGACTGGTTCCACTCTGTTCTGTCGGGTTGCTAAGGTCAGAATTGACTCAGTCAAGAGCAGTGAGTTTTCCATTTGGGAATGATTACCTTGCTATGTTAATAAGACATTATTAGTGTAGGGTAAACCGTGAGTCATTCTCATCTGAGATATAAAAGAAGAGTCCTGGTGTGGTGCTGTAGGACAAGCACTCAACCACAAGGTCAGTTTAAACCACATGTTTGGCAGTTCAAACTCACCAGCCGCTCATCGGAAACCCTATGCAGGGGTTGCTATGAATTGGGATGGACTTGACGACACTTAACAACAACAATTAAGAAGGCCAAGATGAGGGAAGAGACCTGTCAAGCAATACAAAGATCACCAGAGCAGAAGCTCAAAAGAGACAGGGAACTTTTCCCCAAACTGACAGACAGAGAACACTTCCCCTAGAGCCAGAACTAGAACCCTGAATTGAGGCTGCAAGCCTTTTAAACTGTGAGAAAATAAATTTCTGATTGTTAAACCACCCATTTGTGATATCTGTATTAGTGGTGGTGGTGGTGGTTATGTGCTGTGGAGTTGGTTCCAACTCATAGAGACCCTGCATAGAGTTTCCGAGGCTGTAAATCTTTACGGGAGCAGAAAGCCTCAGCTTTCTCCTGCAGAATAGCTGGTAGTTTCGAACTGCTGACCTTGCGGTTCACAGCCCAATTCGTAACCACTACGCTACCAGAGCTCCTTATCTGTGTTGGTAGCACTTGATAATTAAGACAAGAGGTATGCAGAGTATTGAGAAAATATACTTTTAAGTACTTGTTGGTTATTATAGAAGATCCTCAGTATTGTAGTGAAAAAGAAAATTACTGTTGTTGTTTTTACCTAATTCTGTTATCCTTAATCCTTTGTCCCATGAACATTGTGCTAAATTCTATATTTACTGTATCACACCTTAACAAGCACAAGGGGTCTCTAATTTTAATATACTTTGCAATTCTTTCACCTTTCAATTTTCCTAACTTACATGCATCATAAGGACCATACAACATGTACAACGACAACTGCAAGCTTTGCCTGTATGTGTCCACTGATATGTCTGTTACAGACCAGATACATTTTGTATAGCTGATCTGTTCAGATCAGACAGACAGAAAACTCCGTCAGGAAACTGCACAGAGGATGCATAAATCTGAGCTGCATCTCTAGGGATAAGGCCTCACTCTGACCAAAACATTTTTTTAAAAGCCTGTCTTATACAGGCTTGTGGCTTATACTTTTCATTTTCTTCCTTCCATCCTTTTCTTTCTTTCCTTTTTTTAACATCTGAATACCAAAACCAGACGCTGAGATGTAGACATCCTTAAAGAGCAATAAAAACTAATTCACTGTGCAATAGTACAATCTTTCTTCTTCTAAAACCCTATTGACAATCACAGATACTATAGAATTTTTTTTTTCCTATAAAGCAGAGGAAAAGAAAATACAAAATTCAGACAATCACAGTTACCAGAGTATTTTGCTAGTATTGCTGAAAATATAATCACAATGGGCAATATTACCTTTTGGTTCTCCCTTCTTACTTATTTCAGAATTATTAACAGTTCAGTTTGCCACCAGGTAACAGTTAAACATACATTTTCAAATAACTTAGTCATCGCCAAGGAAATAATCTCCTAGTTTTAAGATACAAAAAAAAATTTTTTTTTTTTTTTTAATTCACAAAATCCTCTTTCATCTTCACTTCTGGGATGAATGGCAGTATTCCTCCTGAGTGTTGAGGATTATCATATGAGCATGAGACACACCAGTCACCCTCTCAGTGCCTTTCAGAGCCTCACTGAATTTACTACATACTGTTCTCTGACTATATTAGGACTGCTGGCAAATTCTGTTGCCCCCAGTTAGAAGTACTGTGCTTAGGGGCTCTCCTTGGCCATGAAAGGCTCCAGTACTGCACCACTTATATCTTTGAGATCCATGACATTCCATATGGAGGCATCCTTCCAAAGGGAATCTACAGTGAACTTTGCAGATGAACTAATATAAAAGCGTAAATGTTGATTAATTAAAGAAATTAAAGGCTACTTAACCTAACAAAATGTGACATATTTCAGATATTAACTTCATTAACACCAGATACACGTATCATTGTTAGGTAAAAAGATCTATTTTTATTACCCATTTTCAGAACCCCTTGAGCACTATATTTTTATTCTATCTATACAGCTAGTTGGTGTCCTCGTGTGGTGCTGTAGGATAAGCAGTGGACTGCTAACTACAAGGTTGGCGGTTCAAACCTGACAACTGCTCCTCGAAAACCCTATACAGGGTCGACTTTTAAATCTGACAACTCAATGGCATTTAACAACACCACCACCAACATACAGCTAGTTGATTATTTAATAAGTTGTATTATTATTGCTTCAAAATACACCACATTGGAACCTTTTCAATACCCCTTCCAGCATCCTAGTCAATGACCTTCTCATCTCATGCTTGAGTTACACCGTTCTTTTTAATTAAGCTTTTCTGTCCTTAGTTTCTTCTCTTCTCCAACATCTATCATAATGATACTGGATTTAACAGCTTCTCCAGTCCATAACCCTTCAATGATTCCCTATCATTGTAGTAATATGTACAAACTTAAGAACAATTACATACTCTTCCCCTGTATACACTATAGCCAAACCTTGGGATATTTGTCCTTTCCAAGACTGTATGCAGCCACTGCTTATAGAAATTCTATTCTTCCTTCAAGGTCTCACTCACATGCTATCGCTTATCTGAAGCTTTTTATAACCACATGCTTATAGTTACCTTTCTATTACATCCTATGAAATTCACAGCCTGTTGCATGTATATAGGTCTTTCATGTATACACTATTTCTCTCAATAAAGTTGTGAGAGGTTAGTAACTTCCTAGTCACTTGATTTAATGGATAGTCATTACTTTCTACCTTGCTTCATTTCTCATATTAGGCATTTCTTTATTCTCAAAATATTCTCTTTACTTAGTTTATGTGATACTACCTTTCTCAAATGGCCACCACTCATCTGTCAGTTTGTCATACTGTGGTGGATTCTGAGTTGCTGTGATTCTGAAAGCTATGACTCCAGTATTTTAAATACCAGCAGGGTCACCCATGGTGGACAGGTTTCAGATGCATTTTCAGACAAAGACAGACTAGAATAGGAAAAAAAGAGTGATGAACTATTTCTGAATTTTAGTCACTGAAAACCTTATAAAGAGCAGAGAAACATTCTCAGATATAGTGCCAGAAAATGAGCCCCTCAAGTTGGAAGTCACTCAAAATGCGACTGGGGAAGAGCTGCCTCCTCAAAGTAGAGTTGACTGTGATAAAGTGAATAGAGTAAAGCTTGTGGGAGAAAAGTCTGCAGGACCTTCATTTGCTGATGGGGCACAACTCAAAATGAAGAGAAACAGCTGTAAACAAACACTGAAATTCGGAACATGGAATGTACAAAGTATGACTATGGGAATATTGAAAATTGTCAAAAATGAAATGGAACACATAAACATCAATATCTTAGACATTGGTGAGCTGAAATGGACTGGTATTGGTCATTTTAAATCTGACAGCCACATGGTTTACTATGATGGTAATGACAAATTAAAGAGGAATGGTGGTGAATTCATTGTCAAAAAGAACATATCCAGATCAGTCATGAGGTACAATACTTTCTGTGATAGGATAATATCCATGTGCCTACAGGGAAACGCAATTAATACCACTATTATACCAAGTTAAGCACCAACCAAAAAAGCCAGTGAGGATGAAATAGAAGAATTCTACCAACTTCTTCAAAATGAAACTGATCAAACATGCAATCAAGATGTATTGATCATTACTGGTGATTGGAACAGAAAGGTAGGGAGCAAAGAGAAAGGATCAATATTTGGAAAATTTGTCCTTGGTGAGAGAAATGATGCTAGAGAACTCATGATAGAATTCTGCAAAACTAATTTGTTCATTTCAAATACCTTCTTTAGAAAGCATAAGAGACATCTGTGCACATGGACCTCACCAGGTAGAATACATAGAAATCAAACGGACAGATCTGCGGAAAGACGATGAGAAGGTTCCATATTATTAGAGAAAACAAGGTCAGAGTCAGACTGTGGAACAGACCATCAATTACTCATATGAAAATTCAAACTGAAGCTCAAGAAAATGAAAACAAGTCCACAAAAGCCAAAATATGACCTTGAATATATTCCACCTGAATTCAGAGATCATCTGAAGAACAGACTTGATACATTAAACACTAATGACCGAAGACCAGAAGAGTTGTGGGATGACATCAAGAATATCATACATGAAGAAAGCAAAAAGTCATTGAGAAAACAAGAAAGAAAGAAAAAATGGATGTCAGAAGAGACACTGAAATTTGCTCTCCAGCGTAGAGATTCTAAAGCAAATGGAAGAAATGAGGAGGTCCAAGAGCTGAACAGAAAATTTCAAAATCAGCTCGAGAAGATAAAGCCAAATATTACAACAAAACATGCAAAGATCTGGAATCAGAAAACCAAAAAGGAAGAACACGCTCAGCATTTCTCAAGCTGGGGGAACTGAAGAAAAAATTCAAACCTCAACTTTTGTAATACTGAAAGATTCTCTGGGCAAATTATTGAATGATGCAGAAAGCATTAAGAGAAGATGGAAGGAATACACAGAGTCACTGTACCAAAAGGAAATGGTTAATGTTCAACTATTTCAAGAGGTAACATATGATCAAGAGCCAATGATACTGAAGGAGGAAATCCAAGGTGAGTTGAAGGAATTGGCAAAGAACAAGGCACCAGGAACTGATGGAATAAAAATTGAAATCTTTCAAGAAAGTGAGGAGGTGCTCACTCATCTCTGCCAAGAAATTTGGAAGACAACTATTTGGCTGACTGATTGCAAGAGATCCATATTGGTGCCCATTCCAAAAAGAGGTGACCCAATAATGTAGAACTCATTGGACAATCTCTTTGATATCCCATGCAAGTAAAGTTTTTACTAAGGGTAAGAAAGAAATGGCTGCAAGCATACATTGACAGAGAACTTCCAGAGGTTGAAGCCAGATTTAGAAGAGGCCGTGGAACAAGGGATATCATTGCTTATGTCCGATGGATCTTGGCTGAAAACAGAGAATATCAGAAAGATGTCTACCTGTGCTTTATTGACTATGCAAAGGCTTTCGATTTTGTGGATCATAACAAGCTGTGGATAACATTGCAAAGTATGAATATTCTGGAACACCTGATTGTGCTCATGAGGAATCTGTACCTGGACCAAGAAGCAGTTATTCAAACAGAACATGGGAACACTTAATGCTTTCAAATTAAAAAAGGTGTGCGACAAGGTTGTATTCTTTCACCATACTTATTCAACCTGTATGCTGAAATAATAATCCGAGAGGCTGGCTTATATGAAGAAAAACATGGCATCAGGATTGGAGGAAGACTCATTAACAACTTGCAATTTGCAGATGATACAACCTTGCTTGCTGAATGTGAAAAGGACTTTAAATATTTACTGATGAAGATCAAAGAGCACAGCCTTCTGTATGGATTACATCTCAATGTAAAGAAAATAAATATCCTCACCACTGGACCAGTAAACAACATTCTTATCAATGGAGAAAAGATTGAAGTTGTCAAGGACTTCATTCTTCTTGGATCAACTATCAACACCCATGGGAAGCAGCAGTCAAGAAATCAAACAATGTATTGCATTAATCAAATCTGCTGCACAAGACCTTTTTAAAGTTTTGAAGAACAAAGGACTAAGGTGCGCCTGACCCAACAACGGTACTTTCAATAATGTCATATGCATGCGAAAGCTGGACGGTGAATAAGGAAGACCATAGAAGAATTGATGCTTTTGAGTTATGGTGTTGGAGGAGAGTAATGAAGGTGCCATGGGCTGCCTAAAGAACCAATAGATCCGTTTTGGAAGAAGTGCAGCCAGAGTGCTCCTTGGAGGCCAAGATGGCCAAATGTTTAGTCTCTCATACTTCAGACATATTGTCAGGAGGGACCAGTCTACTGGAGAAGGACATCATGTTTGGTAAGGTGGAGGGTCAGAGAAAAAGAGGAAGACCCCCAATGAGATGGATTGGCCAAGTGGTAGCATTGTGGCAACGGTACTGAGGTTGGCCCAGGATCAGGCAGTGTTTCATTCTGCTGTGCACAGGGTTGCTATGGGTCTGTACCGACTCAATAACACCTAACAACAACAACAACCTTTCTCAATATTTTCTCCTATTTAATTAGCCATTTTTCCATTCCTTTAGTCAATTTCCATTCTTAAAATTTGTGGAATCCATTGTTTTTCACCCCTACTTACATCATCCTTTTCGAAGCTATTGTCCTCTTTTGTCCAATCCATTGCAATAGCTTTCTACTGGTCCCTGAAATCCAGCCTCAGCCCTCTCCAATCTTTCTCATGATGGAGTTGGTGATCTTCCCAATAACAAATCTGGCTGTGTCACTAACTGCTAGAAACCACAATAATGGGTTTCCAAGTATCCATAGTCCTGATGTGGTGCTGTAGGATAAGCACTTGACTGCTAATCACATGGTTGGTGGTTTAAAGGAGCGTTTTTGCTCCAGTACAGATTTACAGCCTCGGAAACCCTATACAATGTCACTGTAAGTCAGAACCAACTTGATACCATTTTACAACAACAGAAGCATAGTCTCTCTTGGAGGGTCGATGCACTACATTCCCTGCCCCCCCACCCCCAAAGGATCTTCTGATGATCCTAATGAGCAGCCATAGTCGAAAACCACTCTTCTAGCAAATAATCAATTCCATACCTCTCTAACCTTTGAGATCAAATTTCCCTGCAATGGGCTCCCACAGAACCTGTAATTATATGCTTACTGCCTGTTTTCTAATGTGACTATAAGAGAAATAGAAGACACTGTACTACCACCGGCTCTTAGCCTGGTGCCAAGCACAAAACTGGTACACAGAAATTCTGACTAAATGAATGAGGTCGTTGTTAACTGCTGTGGTGTCAATTCTAAACAACAACACAACATGTGCAGAGTAAAACTGCTTCAAAGGTTCATTTTGTTTGGCGTTGTTTTATAAGATCTTATTTATTTGTTCTTTTTATTGTGAAACGGGTGAAGATTTACAGAGCAGATCAGTTTTGCATCCAATAGTTCTTGGACATTCAGTTTCATCTCATTGACTACAATCCCCACAATGAAACATCACTTATCCCACTTCGTCCCTGTGTTTCAGGTTTCAATTCCTCCTTCTTTCTTTTCTCTAACATTTCTGAATGTTTTCCTTAGACAAATGCTGTCCTTTTGATCTCAAATGGCTGATTATTCTAAGGTGTGCATACCTCTCTAGTGTTAAAGTTCTCCTTTAGAGTTGTCTAATTTTTGTTGAAAATTGAGCCATGGAAATGAGTTCATTTCTAGACCTGAAGAGGAAGTGGGCCATAGTCTTCATAGGCTTCTCAAAGCTGTGACTTGTCAGAGCCAAATCACCAGATCTGTTTCCCAAACTGCCTTTAGGTGGGTTCAAACTCTCAATCTTTTGGCTAATAGTTGAACACTTAACCATTTGCACTACCCAGGGACTCATAAATGAATGCTATAATGGCATTACAGGAAGAGTGTCATGAAAACTCAGAGGTGAAAAGGTTATTTCAACGTACAACCATGCTATTCTGCTTTTTCTCAAAAACTCTTAAGACCGGAAATAATGGTAAACGCCCCTAAACTGACAGAGAATCAAGAAATAGAAAAACACTGTAATCGGCCAATTTTTAATCTTTTCACTATACAATAAACTACTTGAAAGATGACATAATATCATATGGCATGAAGTATATTAACAAATTACAGGCTTGCTATGAAGACTGAGACTCACTCACATGCTGTAGTTTAGAGATATGCAGCATTTCCACAGCTAACATTCTCCTAAGTCTAGACTATCAGCCAATAAGCCACAGATGACAACTTTGTCAGGACATTTTGGATATGGTCAAAAATCATATGCTGAATTTTGGAGAATTTGTTCTCTAGTATAGGTGACAAAATTAAAATACTCGTAATTCTGACAAAAACGAAGAGTCAGGAAGAGCAGTTGTTGTTGTTTTTGTACCGTGGAGTCGGTTCTGACTCATAGTGAGCCTACACAGGGTTTCCGAGGCTGTAAATCTTTACGGGAGCAGACCGCCTCATCTTTCTCCCGCGGAACCGCTGGTAGTTTCGAACTGCTGACCTTGCGGCTCGCATCCCGATTCGTAACCACTCTGCTACCAGAGCTCCTTAGGGAGAGCAGAGTAGCCCATTATTAAACTGCCAATTACGATTAAAGTATATGCATGCAAGGAGCAAAAAGGAGTGCTCAAAGTCAATTTTCTGTAGACACCATATAACTAAGTAAAACTCATTTCTACTGATTTTTACCATTGTGCTAATTCTGAAAATAATAAAGTTCATTCTCAGGGTTCTGGTTTTCATAAACTACAAGGTCAAGTTCAAAAAAGAAGCTTTACTATTTAGTAATGGTATATTCAATCATTACATGTTGTAAAAATCATTGTTATAAGAAATTAAATAAATTTGACCAAAAGAGCAGCATAAGCTCTTACCATTAAAAAAAATGAAATTAACACACATTTTTAAAGTCAGAATAAATCCCCATACTAAGTATATTCTGCGTTGACAAAACAGAAGATTTCATAGAGCTTATACAGTCCATTCAATTTCATGCATTGAACACATGAGAGGTGCTATTATATAACGACATGGGAATAAAAGCTGAAAAGATGCAAATGCTTAAAAAAAACATGGCTTTCTAACATCAAGAAACTCAGAATTTAGCAGAAGAAAAAGGCAAGATGGACACTAACACTACTGCAAGGCAAAAAGATAGTAGCGTCAAACAAAGGTATAGGTGACAGAGGTGCAAAGACAGTTCAAACAGGAGTTGTTGTTAGATGTGATCAAGTCAGTACCACCTCATAGCGACCTTATGCACAGCAGAACGAAACACTGCCCAATCCTGGGCCAACCACACTACTGTTGCCACGCTTGAGTCCATCTATGCTGCCACTTTGCTAATCCATCTCATTGGGGGTCTTCCTCTTTTTCTCTGACCTTACCAAACATGATAACCTTCTCCAGCGACTGGTCCCTCCTGACAATATGACCGAAGTATGAGAGATGAAGTTTGGCCATCCTGGACTTCAAGGAGCACTCTGGCTGCATTTCTTCCAAAACGGATCTATTGGTTCTTTTGGCAGCCCATGGCACTTTCAATATTCTCCTCCAACACCATAACTCAAAAGCATCAATTCTTCTACGGTCTTCCTTATTCACTGGCCAGCTTTCACATGCATATGAGGTTATTGAAAATACCATGGCTTGAGTCAGACACACCTTAGTCCTCAAGCTGATATCTTTGCTCTTCAACACTTTAAAAAGGTCTTGTGCAGAAGATTTGACTAATGCAATACGTCGTTTGATTTCTTGACTGCTGTTTCCATGAGTGTTGATAGTTGATCCAAGAAGAATGAAGTGCTTGACAACTTCAATCTTTTCTGCATTAATAAGAATGTTGTTTATTGGTCCAGTGGTGAGGATTTTTGTTTTCTTTACATTGAGATGCAATCCATACTGAAGGCTGTGCTCTTTGATCTTCATCAGTAAATGTTTTAAGTCCTCTTCACTTTCAGCAAGCAAGGTTGTATCATCTGCATATCACAAGTTGTTAATGAGTCTTCCTCCAATCCTGATGCCACATTTTTCTTCACAGAACACAGCTTCTTGTATTATTTGCTCAGCATACAGGTTGAATAAGTATGGTGAAAGAATACAACCTTGTCGCACACCTTTCTTTTTGTAAACCATTCAGTGTTCCCATGTTCTGTTCCAACAACTGCCTCTAACAAGAGAAGCCAGAAAATCACGCATAGTACAGAGAGATAAGAGAGCACAGAGTTTTTATTAGGAAGGTGTTTCGTGCCAAGAAGGAGCACAAACAAAGGCACAGAAGCGTGAACCTCCAGGTGTATGTAGGCAACAGCTCTGCGTTACCTGGAATGCAGAAAATGCAGAGGGGTATAAGCGTGGAACATGGGGATGAAAATAGATTCTGGTTTCACAATAAGGAGTGACTAAATGGAATTTGTTCTAGACAACAGAAAATTATTCATGGTGTAAAACATGATCTTAACTGCATATCAGGAAAAAAAGGGTAGCAGACTACTTGTCGGAGACTCTTGAAACTGTCAAGTAGAAAAGATATTTTACAGACAAAAGAGAAATTATAGGGCTCATGGTAGAATGAGAAGAATAATGAAAACCATGATTGATAAATCAGAACAAAAGAATAGAAATTAGAACATTTGATAATGATAGCGCAATAGGGTAGAAAATGAAAATCCAGTTCTATGAATGTAACCCCCACAATAATTTAATAAGGTAACAGCTGAAATCCCACAAACTTTTTTTCGCAGTTTACTCCTAAGAGAATCAGACCACCAGGACTGTAACACACTGGAGAGCTCCACTTCTAATACTGGACTGGGACCCAAGAACAAGGCAATGAAAGCAGTTAGTGTTACTACTGACAGGCAGAAAAACCTTCATTGTCTTTAATGTAGTTAAACCTCTTTAACTTCTTTAAACCTCTGTTCTCCCCTTGCCTACTGATATAATCTGTTCTAAGTTAGCCAGATTCAGGACTCTGAAACACAGAATTAAATCACTGTTCTTCTTGTTGTGTGCCATCGACTTGGTTCTGACTCACAGCGACCCTCTATGAGGTTTCTGAGGAGCGACTGGTGGGTTTGAACTGTTGACTCTGTGATTTATAGTCCATTGCTTAACCTACAGCACCACAGCTACAGAGCTAAAAGTAGCTGTTAGATTCTGCTGCTGCTAAAGTCATCACTGACAAATGTCATCAGACTATCAAGACCAAAGAGGAAGAAACTATTTTTTATCTGTTGCCTCTGTGGCAGGAAGCACGTACACGCCATTAAACCTCACCAATGCCCCTCATGATCCTCTGCATCATCATCCTTAGATTACAGAGGAGGAAAAGGAGGCTCATGGGAAGCAAGTGAGTAGACAGAAAGACAGGAACCTGATGGCATGAACAGTTAGGAGCTTGCTTGACTGTTAACTAAAAGACTGGTAGCTACCGGCCACCAAGGGGGTCTGGGGAGAAAGACCTAGCTATTCACTTCTGTGAAGATTACAGCAAACCACCACTACCACAAAACCCCTATGAATCAATTCTATTCTGTGACACGGGGTCACTGGCCTCAGAGTTGACTAAGTGGCCCACAACAACAGCCAGAAGGAATCTGGCTAATGTTGGTAGAGCAGAAATTCTAATCAGATTCATCACAAAAGTTAAGTTCCTTCCAGTGAGTGCTATGCCTCTAGATTTGTCTTCAATGTCCTCTTCCATCAGTGGCAACTCCCTTCCCAGGATTATTTTTTTTCATTTATTTATAGCTGTTCATTCTTGTAAAAAGGGCCCAGGGGCAGCTTCTGACCTCCTCTGAATCACAAGAAGGAAAGAGAATCATACTCAACATTAGCCCAGGCTGATTTCTACAAGGCAGAGGTCAGGTTCGCTCCACTCTCCAGTCTTACTTAATCTGCTCTGAAATTAACAATTCCTGGCAAAGCATTGTACTTTTCTGCTGGGTTCTATAATCTGACACAATGGTCATAAGAATTCACAGACCAAACTCATGATGATGGGGTTTACTAGGGAAACTGACAGGTTACAATTCATGCTCAGAAGCTAGTTCTTTGTTCAGGAATGCCTCTTCTCAACTGTACTCCCAGGAATGTCTCTCTTTGTCACTTAACCACTGCCCTTCTCTAGCAATGTTACAAAGCTCTTTTTTAATGCTGCCGATAAATTCCCAAAACAGTATACAACTCTGCAATAGACCTCAGTCCGAAGGTATTCAGCTCCAGTTCCACGGGTCATCAAACCTAGTTCCCCCAATTAAGTGCCTGGCGGCACTCTACTCAACAAGTGAGCCCCGTGCCCAAAGATACTCAGACTTACTGTTTACATTGGGACACCCACTACTCTGTCTCATGTTCTCAGTTCTGTTACTACTGCTTCTCTGCTTCTCCTCTGGTGTCAAAGCTCTGTCTCCTGAATTAAGGAGACTCAACATGCAGGATCTTGGGGTTGAAAGGATACGTGCCATTACAGGCTCTTATTTCTCAACTGTAATGAGATCTCCTCTCCTGCTTCTGAGAAGGGCATTGTGATACCAGTGGGGTGGCAAAATTGGCCATCCCCGTGTTAGAGTTACAAGTTTGTAGCTTGTTAACAATCACACACAACTGAATCATTATCATACTACCAGTGTCTTCCCCATCTTCTCTTACCCAGACCCATCAGGAAAATAGGAAACACACCCAATCTGCATGGCCCCACCCCATTGTCATCTGGTGGGGCACTGTGGGTTAATGCACTACACTGAAAAGTTGGCTTGAATTGCAATGTTGGAGGTTCAAGCTCACCAGCTGCTCCTTGGAAATTTTATACAGGGTCGCTATGGGTCAGAACCAACTAGATGGCACTTAACAACAACAAACAACACAAAGACTATGACAAGAAGAGCCGTATGAAGTAAATCACTGCACCACAATTCCCAAATTAATCTTTTAACACCTACTAATGAGCTCTGGCAGCGTAGTGCTTACAAGTCAGGATGCCAACCTTAAGGTCAGCAGTTCGAAACTACCAACGGTTCCACGAGAGAAAGATAAGGTGTTCTGCTCCTGTAGGGATTTACAGCCTTGGAAACCCTGTACAGGGTCGCTGAGTCGGAAGCGACTCCACAGCACATAACAATAAAGATTTACAGCTTCGGAAACCCTGTACAAAGTCACTATGAGTCATAACCAACTGCACGATACTCAACAATGAGCTCCGGTAGTATAGTGGTTACAAATTGGGATGCTAACCTCAGGGTCAGCAGTTCGAAACTACCAGCTGCTCCGCAGGAGATAGATGAGGCTTTCTGAGATCCCGTAAAGATTTACAGCCTCAGAAACCCTGTACAGGGTCGCTATGAGTTGGAAGGGACTCCATGGCACACAGCCAGCCAAGAAGCTCTGGTAGCGTAGTGGTTACAAATTGGGCAGCTAATCTCACAGTCAGCAGTTTGAAACTACCAGCTGTTCCTTGGGAGAAAGATGAGGCTTTCTGATCCAGTAAAGATTTACAGGCTCGGAAGCCCTGTACAGGGTCACTATGAGTCAGAACCGACCCCATGGCTCATAACAACAACAATACCAGGCATTGAAGATGATCACTTATTAATATATTCAATCATTTTATATTAAGCATTTTATATCCAGGCAATGCCCTATTCCTTGTTCAAACTTGTCATAATACATGTTACAATTATATTACTTGTATTTATTTTGAAAACATGTTCTGACAAATATGTAAATCAATGATGTCAGAAAAACTGAGGGACTACTATTTTCCAGTAAAAAACAGAAAATCCAGTTAAAATTTCAAAATAAAACAAAAAACACCACAGAACTATCCAAAAGAAATATCCTAATTGTTTAAATCATTTTAATAGCTGAGAAATCTTGTTAAAGTAGTTAATAGTATTAAAATCAGCATTTGTAAACTACAAGAATGCTACCACAATATGCTTAACGTAATTTTAAATAAAGGACTACCAGCTGTTCCGCAGGAGAAAGATGAGGCTTTCTGCTCCCATAAAGATTTACAGCCTCGGAAACCCTGTACAGGGTCGCTATGAGTCAGAACTGACTGCACGGCACAAAGCCACCACCACCATAACTAAGTATACTGCTAATTCAGTAAGCACCGATAAGCCATGCAACAGAAAGTGCTGGCACATCAACTGGTATAGGGTTTCTCAGGAATGTACTGAATATGGCTTCATACCAACTTTATGTGAAACTGTCCATAAAATGTGAATCAATGGAAGGAATAAAATTTGTTCTTTCTGCTAAATCATGTTAACTCATAATGGACAAGTATTACTACCAAAGAAGAGACAATGACAGTATAGAAATTATGGTGAAAATAGATGAAGATTCATTTAGAAACACACGGCAAACTGTTCAATAAGCTCTACACTATAATCAAGTTCTGGTGCAGTGCTGTGGATTAATATTCTGGACTGCAAAGTTGGTTGAACTGCAAGGTCGGTGGTTCAGGCTCACCAGCTACTCCTTGGAAACCCTATACAGGGTTGATATGGATTGGAACTGACTCAACGGCACTTAACCTAATAACACTTAAAACTAAAAACCAAACCTACTGTCATCGAGTCGATTCTGTCTCATAGCGACCCTACCCACATAACATTTCTGAAACGAAATCTTTACGGAGCACAATGCCTTGTTTTTCTCCCACAGAGTGGCTAGTGAGTTTGTACCGCAGACCTCGCAGTTAGCAGCCCACATGCCACCAAGGCTCCTAAATAATCCTATAAGAGGAGCAAAATACAATCATCCTCTAATTTTAAAAAGCTACCTTTTATAAGAAGTCCTGGTGTGGTGCTGTGGGATAAAAGCACTGGACTGCAAGGTTGGTTTGAAGTGCAAAATCGACTATTCAAACTCACCAGCCACACTTTGGAAACCCTATACAGGGTCACATGAGTCAGAACCACCATTTAACAACAACAACCTTTTATAATATTGCTTTTGAAGACTGAAGGAAATCTACTGACACTATTTACCCTAACAGAAGAAAAAAAGGGGTGGGAGTAAATGCCAGTTTGCATTTTATGATGCTCAACTATTCATAAGCAGCAGCTTGAGACGCCCCCAAGAGCCCAACTTCAAACTAAGCCATACCACAGCACATCCACACCCAAAGAGACAACTGAACTGCCCTTCTCCAAAGACTCATTACACACTCTTCCCAATGGCATCTGCACTCCCAAATTTCACAATTAGAGTGAATTAATGGAGCCTTAGTTAAGTGCCGTAGTCTAAGCACTAGACTGGTAACCACAAGGTCAGCAGTTCAAACCCACCAACTGCTCTTGGAAACCCTATACAGGGAAGCTATGAACCAACTCGATGACACAAAACAAGAATCTGTAGTAAATCTACATCCTGATGTTTCCCAACAAAGGTGTCTTCTACTTTTCCAACACATACCTGCAGCATACCACACAGAATACCCCAATAAAATCAAGGAACTAAAACTAGGCAGCATCAATAATGAAAACTAGCAATAAAGCCATTTGGGTTGAATACAGATATAGAATATAAAACATTGCCTTAAATTAGTTTTCCCAATTTTGGCTACACTCTGGAATACCCTAGGGATCTTGAAAGAATACTGACACCCCCAGAGATTCTGATGTAATTGGCTTGGGAAACGCCAGTGCGTCCGGAGATGATTCTTATCCACAGCTAGACTTGGGAGCCTCTGTCTGGAACTGAATTCTTATGTCTACAAGAACACTGACCAGGTATAAGCACTTAGAGGCAAAGAACTAAGCACTAAAGAAGTATGGACTTCTACCTCTCTAGTAGTGGTGGTAACATGCCATAGGGTCAGTTCTGACTCATCATGACTGTGCATAGGGTTTCCAAGGCTGTAAATCTTTATGGGAGCAGAAAGCCTCCTCTCTCTCCTACGGAATAGCTGATAGTTTTGAACTGCTGACCTTGAAGTTAACAGCCCAACTCATAACCACTACGCTACCAAAGTTCCTTTAACCTCTCTAGAAAACTAAGTTTAAATTTATACATATATATAAATTGAAAGCCTTAGCGTAG
>NW_006408804.1:2431469-2448025 GCF_000296735.1 Chrysochloris asiatica
TGGTTTAAAATTAAAAAAGGTGTGCGACAGGGTTGTATTCTTTCACCACACTTATTCAACCTGTATGCTGAGAAAATATTCCGAGAAGCTGGGTTATTTGAAGAAAAATGTGGCATCAGGATTGTATGAAGACTCATTAAAAACCTACAATATGCAGATGATACAACCTTGCTTGCTGAAAGTCAAGAGGACTTAAAACATTTACTCATGAAGATCAAAGAGCACAGCCTTAGGTATGGATTACATATCAATGTAAAGAAATAAAAAATCCTCACCACTGGACCAATAAACAACATTCTTATCAATGGCGAAAAGATTGAAGTTGTCAAGGACTTTATTCTTCTTGGATCAACTATCAACACTCATGGAAGCAGCAGTCAAGAAATCAAATGATGTATTGCAACAGGCAAATCTGCTGCACAAGACCTTTTTAAAGTGTTGAAGAGCAAAGATATCAGCTTGAGGCCTAAGGTGCACCTGACACAAACCATGGTATTTTCAATATCCTCATATGCATGCGAAAGCTGGACAGTGAATAAGGAAGACGGTAGAAGAATAGATGCTTTTCAGTTATGGTATTAGAGGAGAATGTTGAAAGTGTCATGGGCTGCCAAAAGAACCGATAGATCCGTTTTGGAAGAAGTGCAGCCAGAGTGCTCATTGGAGGTCAGGATGGCCAAACTTCGTCTCTCATACTTCGGACATACTGTCAGGAGGGACCAGTCATTGGAGAAGGATATCATGTTTGGTAAGATGGAGGGTCATAGAAAAGAGGATGACCCCCAACAAGATGGACTGGCCAGGTGGCGGCATCAATGGACTCAAGCGTAGCAACAGTAGTGAGGTTGGCCCAGGATCAGGCAGTGTTTTGGTCTGCTGTGCATAGGGTCGCTATGAGTCGATGCTGACTCGATGGCACCTAACAACAACAATATATCTGTATAATGAGTCCTGGTGTGGTGCTGTGGGTTAATGCACCAGACTGCAAAGCTGTTTGAACTGCAAAGTCGGCGGTTCAAGCTCACCAGCTACTCCTTGGAAACCCTATACAGGGTCGCTATGGGTTGGAACGGATTTGACAGCACTTAACAACAATAAAAATGTATATAATTGTTTAATTAAAATTGTAAACATGACTAATGATATTTTTCAAATCTATGGTACATACATTTCATAGTAGATTTTTCGTGTCTACTAACAGGCTTTCTGGTACAAAATGCCTATATCCACATGGCATTCACTATGAAAAGAAAAACAAGTCCATGAGTTTCCCATCAGTGTTCACCTTCACAGGTGACACATGTGCAAGGTACTTCTTGAGAGAGAAGCTTCAGAGTACTGGAAAAGTACAGATGGCTGAGACACACAGTTCTCCTGGCCCAACTTTCACTGTATCCCTCACCCCTTTAGACGTCACAGCACTGTACAGCCACACAAAGCCCATTAGCATGGACCTGCCCTGCTTTTCTGGTTGCTTTTAAGTGCCACTGAGTCGATTCCAACTACTAGCGACCCTGTATAGGGTTTCTGAGGAGCAATCATGGGTTTGAATGGCCAGTCTTGTGATTTGTAGTCCAATGCTTATCCTATAGCACCACAGGAGCCCTGCTTTTAGATTGGACTTACTCCTGCTCAAGTTACAGATACGGTAAGGCTCCCTGTGCTTCACACAATGAAAAGTAATCTCCTAAGGATAACACTCCATAAATACACAGATAAAAATAATTTCTAAGTATTCAAAAACATTATTACCACCAAATTAGGCATTGTTATTGTTGTTGTTGTGTCTCTTCAACTTGATTCCCACTCATGGTGACTCTGTATAGGCTTTCCAAACTGGCTAGTGGCTTTGAAATGCTGATCTGTGGTTACCTAGTCCAGCACTTATACTACACAAAATACTTTGTATGAATTATGTTGAAGAACAGGGTCACTGTGAAAAATATCACTTTATAGGAAGCAAGGGGCAAAGTATACTAAAGTTCATGGGAAAACTTATTTGTCATTAGAATAATAATGAAAAGAACGAAGTCTAAATTCTGCACATTCCATTTTAGAGATACGTTTTTAAACCTTCAAATACTGTACTATGAAAAGAATGTTGAAGGATTATAAGCATAACACAAATTTTTAGGAGTTCCTTTAAGCAAAGTGATATTTGTCATATTGATGTAAATTTTTTAAATTTTGTATGCAATACACTTTACAGAGTCTTACCTTCTGAAAATTATTTCTGCTACATTAGATTAACAAGCTTAATCAGAAATGATAATTTAAATATCAAACCCAGAACACATCTTTCAGAAACTACTGTGTACATGACTGCACTAAATCAAGCACCCTGGAAAGGTACACACGTAACTTAGTCTTTGTTCTTTGTGTGACTTACTAATTTTAAAAAGTAATGAGGATTGTTTTTTAGAGACAAGCTTTTAAAACCATAAAACCACGCTTTCTCTGAAAGCAATTTTTTTTCTTGTAGATTTTAAAGCGCAAAAACAGGAAGACATAGTCTAAATTGATTAAAGATACATAAGCAATACTTCTCGCTGACTCGAGGAAAAAGGGGAAAAGACCCAAAACAAGAAAAACATCATATTCTTACAACAAAATGACTGATGCTGTGAAACAATGAATTTGCTTCTTGGCAGAAAGCAGTTCTCTCAACACCTCACTGTGTCTCCTTTCCAGCACTCATGTTCTACAGCACAGGCAGGTCTGATTATTTAATTTTCACACTCATTCTAAAAAATGCTTACAAACAATCTACTGTAAATTTAAAACTTCAGATAAATGATGTTTCCAAAACAGGAGATTCTACTGAAAAGACCACCATTTACCTGCAGCCCATACACACTGTGCCTCCCTCTTCTGGGATTCACTGCCAAGCACTATACATCATGCCTCATTTTATACCGTTGTTATGGACACATGTGCTTTGTCTAAAAATTCATTTTAGACATTTACTCAAATTCAGTTTATATTGAGGCTAGCTGTTTTAGCTCTAAGAATGTCCCAGAATAAAATACAAGTAATAATACAAGTATTTTTATTTACAGTTCTAAGTGCACAGGATGGAATTTTATTTATGAGTACATTTGGTTTTACTTATTGCCTGCAACATACTAGCATTCATTTATATCAATATATTTATTTTTATTTATGTTACTTTGTATGCTTTCTAAAGGATTGGCCTAATTGTACAACATAATCAAAATCAGTACCTTTGATTTATGATTTAGGAGAAGAATATTAAAGTACCATGAACTGCCAGAACAAATAAATTTGTATTGGAATAAGTACAGCCAGAATGCTTCTTAAAAACTAGAATGGTGAGACTTCATCTCTCATAGTTCAGACATGTTATCTAGAGGGTCCCTGGAAAAGCACATCACACTTGGTAAAATGGAGCATCAGCAAAAAGATGAAGACTTTCAATGAGACGGGCTAGTACAGTGGCAGCAGCAATGGGCTCAAACATAACAACAATTGTGAGGATGGCATAGGAACAAGCAGTGTTTCATTCAGTATGAGTAGGAACTGACTTGATGGCACGTAACAGCAACAACAGTAAAATTCAGAATTTAAGATTTTTCTACTGATTTCCAGTATACAGTATGCTGTACTTCCTAAATAAAATTTTCCCATATAAGATGTCTTTTAAATTACCTGAGATCAATGCAAGGAAAAGCATGCTGCTCCTGTCTTACCCCCACAAAAAGGCTATGTCTTATACATTGGCACATTTGGCACAGAAAATGTGGCACAGTTTCAGAATCTTTTATGAAAGTTCATTGTAGATGTTTATTAGTGAAGTAAGAATGAAATAGTGAAGAAGGAAAGGAGGGGGAGAGGAAAGAAGGGAGGGAGGGAGAGAAGTATACCTAGAATAAGATTTTATAATGCTTTTATTCTGTTTATAAATATATTTCAGTGAACAGTGTGGGAAAGTAGCAAACATGACTATTAGGGTCATGGTAATGATATCATGTGTTTGTTTTCTCTAATTTCTACCACCTGTCTCAGCACATTCTAATTTTATAGGAACATTTTCTCAATTCTTTGGTCACTGGGGGCCAAATACTGTCAGTCAGTATCAAAAAAATCTGTCAGAGGCTGTCCTATAAATCCATCTTGGTTTATTGCATATGGGTGTTTTCAATAGAGAACTACTGGGCTTCTAATGAATCCTTTTCTGGATTTGTCTTCTTATGTTCCCTGAACCAGTGGTTCTCAAATTTCAGCCTTCATCAGAATCACCTGAAGAGCTTGTTAAACCCTAGATCGCTGGAGCCAGTCCCAGAATTCCTATTTCAGTTAAGTGAAGAGCAAGACCCAGATAATTTGCATTTCTAACAAGTTCCCAGGTGCTACTGATGCAACCGATCTTAGCACTACAGAAACACCTTAAAGTACTAGAAATGCAGTATGCCAGGAGCCTGGAGCTGCATTATAGGGTAACCAATGGGTTGCTAACCAGAAGGTTGACAGTTTAAACCCACCAGTCACTTAACCTCTGCTTTACTTATTTCTTTATTAACAACCAAGGCAAAAGTTGAAGATAACTTGAAGCAGCAAGGAAAGAAATGCAGGGTTTTGTGTGTGTGCGTTTTTAAAGGACCAGATCACAGAATTATGTATAAAGGGCACTGGAGGAAAATGGGGGAGGAAAGTAAAATTTAAAGGATAGCTCCCTGAAGACATGTGAAAAATGAACTGAGAAAAACCAAAGACTCCAGGAAGCAATTAGTCCATAGGGCTACTGGCTCACAGAGACCACAATCTCCTCAAGCCTTAGAGCAGAAGAACTAGATGGTACCCAGCGATACTGACTGTTCAGACCAGTGACAGACTGAAGGTCCAAATTAGAATGAGATAAAAATGTAGAATGTAAATTCTTAAAAATGATCACTATATTAACGTAGACTGGAAGAGGGAAAACACATTCCAACCTGGTCTGCAAGGACACTGAGGTGGCTTAGATAGCTAGGCTGCTAAGGTTGTTATTGTTGTTAAGTGCCAGCGAGTTGGTTCCGACCCATAACAACCCTATATAGGGTTTCCAAGGAGCAGCTGGTGAGCTTGAACCACCAATGTTGCAGTTCAAATGACCTTGCAGTCCAACGAATTAACCCACAGTGCCACCCCAGGACTCCAGGCCACTAAGGTTAGAAGGTACTTAAAGACAAATCGGAAGAGCTGTCCCCTCAAATTAGATTTGACGATGATGATGATGATGAAGTGAATGGAAGTTTTCGGGATCTTCATTTGCTGATGGGGAACAATTCAAAATGAGGAGAAAAAGTTGCAAACATCCATTAATAATCAGAACATGGAATGTATGAAGTATGAATCTAAGAAAATTGGAAGTTGTCAAAAATGAAATGGAACGCATAAAAATCCATTTCCTAGGCACTGCTGAGCTAAAATTAGCTGGTATTAGTCATTTTGAATTGAACAATTATAGGGTTTACTATGCCAGGTGCAAATAATTCAAGAAAAATGGCATAGCATTCATCATTGAGAATATTTTAAGATATGTTTTGAAGTACAATGTTGTCTGTAATAGAATAATATCCATACAACTAAAAGGAAGACAGATATACCACTATTATTCAAATTTTACATACTAACCGCTACAGTCAGAGATAATGGCTCAGTCTGAAATTGATCAAATATGCCATCAAGATGTACTGACTGGAATGCTAGGGCTGGAAACAGAGAGGAAGGTCAGTAGTAGGAAATGATGCTGGAGATTGCATGAAAGAACTTTACAAGACCAATAGCTTATTCATTGCAAATACCTTTCTAAAACAAAGTAAAAAGAGACTGTGTACCTGGACCTCACCTGACGACTACACAGAAATCAAACTGACTACATCTGTGGGAGTTATTGATATTGTTAGGCGCCATCTAGCTGGTTCCAACTCACAGCAGAGTGAAACACAACATGGTCCTGTGCCATCCTCACAATTCGTTATACAACTGAGCCCACTGCTGCAGTCATGTGCCAATCCATCTCGTTGAGGATGTTAATATTTTTCGCTAACCCTCCACTTACTTTATCATGCATGATGTCTTTCCCTGATAACATGTTTAAGTATGAGACAAATTCTCAACATTCTAACTTCTAAGGAGCACTTTGTTCTTCGAACAAAGACCTGTTTGTTTTTCTGGAAGTCTACATTACTTTTAATTTTTTTCTGAAACACCACAACTGTATACATCAATTCTTCTACCTTCTTTCTCATTCACTGTCCAACTTTCACATGCATATAAGACTACTGAAAACATCATGGCTTGGGCAAGGTGCAACTTAATCCTCAAACTGAAATTTTTGCTCTTGAAAACTTTAAAGTGTAGTCTATTTCCTCAATGCAATATATTGTTTGACTTCTTGGCTACTGCTACTTATGATTGTTGATTGTGGATATAAGCAAAATGTAGTCTTTGACCATTTCAATCATTTATCCATTTATCATGATGTTATTTATAAGTTCAGTTATATTTGTGTTTTCTTTACATTGAGGTGTAATCCATATGTTCGCTGCTGAAATGGATGAATGCTTAACCATTCTTTTTGGTACAATGACTCTTGCTCAATATTTTGCCAGTAGTTTCCTCTCTATATTGCAACTTGAGGCTTAATTTTTAATTCAGTTATTTAAGCTTGAGAAATGCAGATTGTCTTTTTCCCTTTGATTTTCTAACTGCAGATGTTTGCACATTTCATTATAATACTTTACTGTGTCTTCTCAAGATGCCCTTTCAAATCTTCTGTTTTGTTCTTTTACTTCATAATTTCTTTTTTTTTTTTTTAAACACTCAGGCATATATAGTAGTTTACACCTCCAAAGGACACATTCTGCAAGCCTGCCTCTTGGCTGCCATCTCTTAGTCCCTCACTTTCCATGAATCTAAAGTCCTCAACTGGTCCCTCTCTCCATGTCCCTATCTCTGCTTCCATCTCTGGTGTCACTGCTTCTCTGGATATAGTTTCTCATTCTGCTCTTCTCCTTGATGATCTTAGGGTCCCTTGTTTCTGGACTGTAAGATTAACTGCGCTCCTGTTTTTGTTACAAAACCTCTACCTTTACGATTGTGACAGTCGCCATTAGTCATGATAACAATTACACATTTTTTCTTTTCCTTTTTTTTTTTAAAGTTTTTATTGTGAATTATGTGTTAGTTTACATGGGTGAGCATTATCTTTACATTCATCCTATTGTACTTTGTTTCATTTCAATGATCACAATCCTCTGCATGCATCATCAAACACCCAAAGGGTACACCCCACACTCCTTCCCCCTGGCTGCCAGCACACAACCCCTTTCCCTCCCTGAGTCCAGAGTCCCCAGCCACTCCTTCTGTCCATGTCATTGCATCTGCCTCCATCCCTAGTGTCACTGCTACTCCAGACACGGTATCACACTTTGCTTTTTTTCCCTTGATGGTTCCAGGGATCTCTGCTCCAGGACTGCAAAATCAGCCACTCCCCTCATTTTGTTACCAAACATTTACATTTACCTTTCCAACACTCACTGTCAGACCTGATAGCAATCAGTCCCTATTGAACCACAGGAATCCTCTCCCCATCACCTTTTATCAACCCCATCCGGGTAGGTTGGAAACAATTCAGTGGAAGTTCTACATTTCCTGTATCCTCTGGAGCTAGGTTCCCTATTGAAAGCTTATAAGTCAGTCACTTCTTGCCTTTGTAGTCCCATTTTGGGTAGCCAATGTCTAAGTTCCCCATCCCTGTCAACCCTGTGTACCAAGGGGGGTGGGAATGATCCTTGCTGTAGAGATTTGTCTGGTCCTTTGTCAAAGGTCAAGTTCATCCACTTACAGTGGGTTACTCCTTTTTCTCTTCTTCTTCTTGTTTCTTCCTGTAGTCCTGTTCTGATCATCCAGCCACTGATGTCTCCCCATTGCCTTCTTGCCTGCATGGTTTCTGCTGAGAAGTCAGAGCGTAACCTGATTTGATTGCCTTTGTAGGTAACACTTCTCTTTTCCCTGGCTGCTTTTAGGATTTTCTCCTTGTCTTTGATTTTGGAGAGCTTGATTATGACATGTCTTGGTGATTTTCTTTTGGGGTCTATCCTTCCTGGGGTTCTTTCAGCTACTTGAATGTTTATCTTCTCATCCTTCAAAGTATTAGGGAAATTTCTTTCCACAAGCTCTTCAACTATCTCTTCTGTGGACTTCTGTGATTCTTCCTGTTCTGGAATGCCAATAATTCTTAAGTTATTCCTCTTCATCTTATCCAGCATGCATCTTAGACTTTCTTCAGCTTTTTTAATCCTTTTGTCTGCTTGCTCTTCTATCTTAGCAATATTGAGAGATTTGTCTCCCAGCTCACTGGTTCTGGTTTCTATCTCTTCCATTGTGCTCCTTTGCCCTTTCAGTGTATTGTCCATTCATTCCTGATATTTTATTATTAATCATGTGGACTTCTTTTTGCAGGTTTTGGATTGTCTCCAATGCTGTATCTATCTTGTTTGATTGTTCCTGTAGCACTTTCCTGACTTCTTCCTTATTTTCCTCCACCTTTTTTTAGAGCATTTGAATTTGCTTCCATATTATTCTTCTGAATTCCTGCTCAGGCATATCCAGAGCCTGCTCTTCTACTGGAAAGTCTGTGTCTGCTTCCAGCTCATTTGTCTCAGTTACTTTTTTCTGATTTAGGACATGTGTTGAGATCTTTAACTGTGTTTTCTTGGGCATTTTCAACAGTTATGTGAGTTTTTAATGCTTAAATGGATGTATGTTACTTTGCTGTTAAGCTTGCTGAGTGTCTCCTGGTGTATATGATATGGAGATAGGCTTCCCTTTTCACATGTAATGCCTAACAGCTGCTTTTGGCTCTTGTCCAGATAGTGGGGTATTACAAGGTATGCTTGTAGCTTGGCTATACAGGCACAGTTGCTATCTCTTCTTGAGTAAGGTAGGGAAAGAAAGCTCCAACCCCTGGGAAAAGAGTGAAGCCAAAAGGACCAAAGACAGAAACAATATAAAAGGAGAAATAGAAACCACCAATCAAAAACAAAAATAAAATAAATAAATGAAACTGACCTTTGCTGTGCAAAGGGTCCCACCTAGGTAAACTTTGGGGCTCGTCCCCAGGGTCAAAAGGTCATAAGAAGCAGCCTGCAGATTCCCTCTCTGTGCCATTGGAAAACTGGGTGCAGTGCTGTACCCTTTTAGGTGTGTGCTCCCACCTGCCTGAAGGTGTCTGGGCTGTGCAGTGAGGAGGGCATGATCAGGGTGAAGAGGAGAGATACGTGAAAAATAAAAAGTGAAAGATTAAAAATCTGTCACACCTCTCCCTCCAGACACACAGCTCACGGCTTCTAGTGCTGGGTCACTGCCTCCGCTTGGCTCTGTCCCCGCCCTCCAGCCTAAGGACTTCTGGCTGAAGGCTGCCACAGCTAGATCGATTCAGAAATCACCATATTTAGCTTCTACAGGCAGATTTCTTCTCAATGGGCATGGGAAACTGGCACCCAGAACCTTAAACAAGATCCAAAGCTCCGCAGTTTTTCTGTGGACTGCTCTTTCTCTGCTTTTTTGGGGTTTTGGCAGAGGAGTTTTCACTATCTGTCTCTGCTTTCCCTGCCCCAAAACCAGAAGTGACAATTACTCATTATTCAATCATAAATATCTTATCCCCATCTCTTTTAACCAGACTCATCAAGACAGAAACTATTCAGTGGGGATTCTTTCTTTCCCCACTCACTATTAAACTATGCTCTCCCTTGAAACCTTGTAAGCCAGTCACTTCATGCCTTTATTGTCCCCTCATTTTAGGTAGCCAGTGTCTAAGTTGCACATCCCTCTCCATATCAGCTGGATGCTTCACTCTTAGCTTTAGACCTCTGTGGCTATGTCCTTGTTCGTAGGCTCAGGTGTCCCCAAGTCTCACCTTATTTTGAATCAACCACCCCTTCTTCTTCTCTCTCTCATCTCCAAGTCCACAGGATTCTGTTGAATGTGGCTGAACTCAGCCCATTTCTTCATTGCTGCCTTTCCCCCTTTTACACTCACCAGTAGCCCAACATGGGTACTAGCAGGCTTATATGCTTGCTCATGTGTTCCCTTTGAGTTTCAGTCTTAGAGGGGTATTTGTTCTGAAGGAACTTGATTGCTTGCCTAGATAGCTTTATGGTGAACAACTTACTTATTCTTGTAGTGGCCAGTCATACTGCCATTGTTGTTCTGGGTTTTCTCTGATGATCTTTGTTTGAAGATGTGTCTTCTGTCACTCTAGCTGTTCCAGACTGGTCTGCTTGTCCTTTCTAGTGGGAATGTCCCACCTCAGAAGGTTCTGGATAGGGTTTAGGTTTCCACCTAAGGTCCTATACACTTCAAAAGCTCTGCAAGAGGCCTATTTCACTGGGCAAGTTCTAGAACCCCTTTTAGGTATTCCAATCAGTTATAGGCTGAAGATGGGCTTACAAGCTTTCTATAATCATGTTTCCTGACATTGCTTTCTATCCAACTCAAGTGTCGATTTTACAATAGTAGGCAAGGGAAACCAATACACATAAGACAGTCAAGCATCTTAGTATTATTTCCCCTCTTCAGACTATGCCTTGATGCGTGTATCACAGAGCCCTGTTGGTCCAAGGTTGAGCATGCATCACTATTTACCTCCATCTGACTTAGCCCATACAAACCTGTCTCAGTGTTCCCCTATCTACCTTGTTCTTCCACTCCCTCCCACTTGTTGTGTACTGCCCTAACACCCAAACTATGATGTGTCTGCCCCTACCCTGAGCTCTTCTGTTGCCTCCCTCCACCTCTCCCAAACCCTCCTACTCCAACTCCACCAGTAAACAACAAAGTTGTTTGTTTTTTTTTTCATTTTAATATAGGTATCGTTTCTTAAGCTTTTACAATCATGGCTTCTTGCAATATTTGTCCTTTGTGACTGACCAATTTCACTCAGCATACCTAGTGGTTACGAATCAGGCTGCGAACCTCAAGGTCAGCAGTTTGAAACTGCCAGCTGCTCTGCGGGAGAAAGATGAGGATTTCTGCTCCCGTAAAGATTTACAGCCTCAGAAACCCTGTTCTGGATCGCTATGGGTCAGAACCGACTCGACGTAACCTAACAACAACAACAATGTCCTCAAAGTTCATCCATATTATGCAGTGGCTTGCAGCTTCCTTGTTATTCTTTAAGGTAGCATAATGTTCCATTATCTGTATGTACCAAAGTTTTTCTATCCATCTTTTTGCTATTGTGAATAGTGCTATGAACATTGGTGTGCATATATCTACTCGTGTGATGGCTCGTATTTCTTGTGGATACATACCAAGTAGAGGACTTACTGGATCATATGGCTCCAATTTCTAAAATTTGTTTTAGTTACTCTATATTCAAGGGCAAATTTTAGAGTAACTTCTGACATCCAGTTTGGTTTTATCTTCCTTTCCTTTGTAATGACCTTTAGCCTTCTTCCTGTATTATGTCATGGATGTCATCCCACAACTCTCCAAGTGACACTGTCACATTCAAAAAATAAGGTACATCCAATTAAAATTGTGCTTTCATGGGCTTCAATTCTTTTATCTGAGACACAAATCTTTACCAAAAGCTCAGAAAATGGCATTTTACCTTTCATTTGCCAGAATTAGGCCCTTGTCCAACCTTAGAATGATACTAGTAAAACAAGTCTAAACCTTTCATTGACTAATACAGTGGGGTTGAGTACATGGGGACCCAAACAAAATTGGGATGTTTTAGTAAGCAAGCCAGGAGCTGGCCATTGAATAGTCAACCACCAGCATCTACCACACATGATGAAACAGGCTGTGAAATTTATTACTCAATATCTGGGTTTAGCTTCTTTAGATCTTTTCTTGTACTAGTGAACATTTAGGGAATGCAGTGGCTTAGTAGAATAAGCACCGGGCTGTGAACCACAAGGTTGACAGCTCAAGCCCAAAGCTACTCCAGAGGAGAAAGATGAGGTTTTCTGTTGCTGCACAAATTTACAGCTTCAGAAACCCTGTACTGACTTGCTATGAGTCAGAATCGACTCAACAGCAGTGAACAGTAACTACAGTGAACACTCAAATAAAATCAAACTGTGTCATAATTCTAAGATAAAATTCTAGTTTTTATTTCTCTGGCCTCTTTATAAATACAATAAACAAAGAGGTATAATTTTCTTTAAAAAGTTGTAGTAAAATAAATCAAAATAAAGCATAGTTGAGCAACTGAAATGTTGCAAAAAACTATCATACTTCATTATTTGTTTATGTTCCCATTTCAGTTATGCTGTATTTAATTCTGGACTGCTCAGTCCAGAATTAAATATCAAAGGATAGCTGATGCAGTAAATTAAGCTCCCCAGTCTCTCAATCTGTCCAGCACTCCAATCAACATTTATTGAAGGGCTGCTATCTCGGAACACTCAAGAACAGTAATACAAGTAAAGCAATCCAAAAATTCCAGGAATAGATACTTTATATTTTAAATGCACCTATAATATAATTTTGATTTTCAGGTATGAAGTTTTCTTAGACCAAAGTGTATCAATCTTTTTGACTAGTATACATTAGAAAGCTGCTGTGTTGCTGTTGTCATTATTTTCCTTTCCATCTGATACCCCGTTTTATTTCTGTTAAAAGCAACTCCATTTATCTGATTTTATCCATTGATTTCTCATTTTGGAAGATTAAGCTAACAGATGGAGAGACAGATTACTTCTAAACATGTGCATTAAAATGCTTTACCTGCAATTCCTGCTGTGAGTAAAACTGATTTGAATTTCATAATTTTTGATCATTTCTCTCCCAGGTACTGTAAGTTTCAGTGTAAGAACAAGTTATTAGCCAGGCTCTGACTGTTAGGCACACTCATAATATAACAATACTCACCACATTATCAATAATACAAAAAAGTCCCTTGATGATAAACATCAGTTTTGATATCATAGTTGCTTATGATAGTCCATTTAAGCTCATTATATACTTTTTAATGTGTCAACTGAAAAACTGTCAAGGTAAAATTTAGGAAAATTTATGTTTGCCATTCTATAGATATACTCATGAGTCTACTGCATAGGAAAACTTTAGAGAAACTAAAATGTAGCTATACATCTTCACTCACCAACTAATAGGATTTTAATAACATCTTGGTATTAGGTTAGCAGGCTGCCAAAATAACTCTCTAAACTAAATATAATGCCCTACTATTCACAAATGTTGCACATTGTTATAATGTCTCCTCTTCCTCTTTTCACCCATTGAATGTTGAGGTATGCAAAGGTTTTCCTACCAGCTCCATCATCCTTGGGAGTGTCTTCTAAAACACTGACTTCAATTATTATTTAAATGTTACTGGATCCTACCACCATTCATTTGTTGTATTGTGGTAGCTTGTGTGCTGCTGTGAAGCTGGAAGCTACTCTACACCACTGGAATTTTAAATACCAGCAGGGTCATACACTGTAGACAGTTTCACAGAGCTTCCAGACTAAGACAGAATAGGAAAAAGGAGAGGCAAACCACTTCTGAATAGTTAGTCAGTAAAAACCTTATGAATAGCAGCCAAATATTATCAGATCTAGTCTTGGAAGATGAGCCTATCAGGTTGGAAGTCATTTAAAATATGACTTAGGAAAAGCTGCCTCCTCAAAGTAGAATTAACTTTATGATGTCAATGTTGCAAAGTTTTTAGGCCCTTCATTTGCTGATAGGGCACAAGTCAAAATAGGAAGAAAGCGGTACAAACATCCATTAGTAATCAGAACATGGAATGTGCAGAGTATGAATCTAGGGAAATTGGAAGTCATCAAAAATTAAATGGAATGCACAGAGATCAATATCCTAGGCATTAGTGAGCTGAAATGCACTGATATTGGCCATTCTGAATCAGACCATTTTAAAGGGCAATTCAAGAAGATAAAAGTCAAATATTACATTGCAACATGAAAAGACCTGCAGTTAGAAAATCCAAAAGGAAAAACATACACAGCGTTTATTTATCAAGGTGAAAGAACTGAAAAATTTCAAGCCTTGGGTTGTAATACTGAAGGATGCAGGAACCATCGAAAATAGAAGGAATACACAGAACCACTGTACTAAAAGGAATTGGTCACTGCTCAATCTTTCAACGGGTAGCATACAATCAGTGATCAATAACCAATGGTACTGAAGTTTAAACTGCACTAAAAACTTAGGTGAAAAATAAAGCCCCAGTAATTGACAGAAGATACACTGAAATATTTCCACATAGTGATACAGCACTAGACGTACATACTCATCTGTGCCAAGAAATTTGGAAGATAGGTACTAGACCAATGATTAGAAGAGATCCATATTCATGCCCATTCCAAAGAGAAGTGACCCAATGAAAAGTGAAAATCATCAAACAATTATCATTAATATTACATGAAAGTAAAATTTTGCTGAAGATAATTCAAAAATAATTGCAGCAGTACATCAACAGGGATCTTTCAGAAATTCAAGCAGGACTGAGACAGAGCCATGGAATGAGGGATATCACTGCTAACACTCGATAGATTTTGGCTGAAAGCAAAGACTACCAGAAAGATATTGACTTGGGCTTTATTGAACTTTTGTGTTCATTATCTACATTCAAACCATCACTATTAATTCAATTAATTTGACTGGAAACCTCAACCATCCTAAATGTTTTTATCTTCCTTATTGTTGTTAAGTGCCATCTAACTGGTTCCAACTCATAGCAACCCTATAGGGTTTCTGAGGAACTGCTTGGTGGTTCGAACCCCGACCTTATGGTTTGCAGTTCAGTGTTTATCCTACAAAGCCACACCATAGTACATATCTTCCTTAACGCTCTCTAAAAACATTCGTAAATGTTTGAAATATCTACTCTGAAATCATTCACAAATGTCTTTCCTCCTTTCTGCTTATATGAGCTTTGCTAAAAGATTTAAAAACTAGTTTTTGGGGAGTCCTGGTATGACACTACAGGATAAGCAAAGATAACAAGGTCAGTTTGAATCACAAGTTTGATGGTTCAAACCCACCAGCCACTCCTCAGAAACACTATACACGTTCGCTTTGAGTCAGAACTAACTGTATGGTACTTAATAAGTTAACAAATCATATGGGTTTTGAGCAAAGATTTAAAAACTAATTTCCCTATCGCTTGCCTTATACCCGCTATATCTAAATCACCCTCTATGTTCTAATTCCATTTAGTAACTATTTATTCAGCACCTTCTATATTATAGAGTCAGGCTTTGGGCACTGAGTCCATGTTGATGTTGTTGCTAGGAGCCATCAAGTCAACTCCAATTCATAGTGACCTAATGTAACAGAGATGAATTGCCCCCTTGAGTTCCCTAAGTTGTATGACGTTCTAGTGTGGTGCTGTAGGATAAGCACTAGACTGTAAGATAAGTTTGAACCACAAGGTTGGCAGTTCAAGCCCACCAGCTGCTCCTTGGACACCCTACACAAGGTTCGAGGTGTTGACCGGCCCTTAACAACAACACTACCATTATAGGTATGAGAGCAGACTGCCAGGTGTTTTCTCTGGTGGAGTCACAGGATGGGTATGAACCTCGAACCTTTCGGTTAAGCAGTCTAATTCTTTTTTTTTTTTTAAAGTTTTTATTGTGAATTGAGTGATGATTTACATGGGAGAACATCAGTTTTACATTCGTCTTATCGTATTTCATTTCATTGAAATGATTACAATCCTCTCCATTCACAATCAAACAATCAAAGGGTACACCCTGCAAGCCTGGCCCCTGGCCATCAGAACACAGACCCTCTCTCTCCCTGAGCCCAGAGTCCCCAGCCACTCCATTTCTCCACGTCATCATCTCTGTCTCCATCTCTGGCATCACTGCTTCTCTGTATAGGGTCTCACACTCCGCTCTTCTCACTTGATGAGCCCAGGGTCCTCTGCTCCTGGACTGAAAAATCGACCACTCCCCTCCTTTTGTTACAAAACATCTACCTTTACATTGATACATAAAATATCCCTAAGATATTAAAAATCTTTCTGTATCTGGGCATAACCCACCTATATTTATTATTCTTGGTCACACCTGTACAAATCGCCACTTCACCAGGCTATAATTTAGTTCCTCTAGGTGAACCGCTCTGAAAGTTGGGTTACTCTGAAATACAGCACTACAGTGGCCTGAATGGGATCTGTATCAGCCACCCCTTTTCCATATATTCCGATGTAAAAATCTGTGGGGAGGAGGCATCTGACCTCCTCTGACTTCCCCAGGGGGTAAAGAAAGTTCAACAAAGCATCAGGCTGATTCCTATGAGGCAGGGGACAGAAATGCCTCCATCCCAACCTTCTTTACTAGTTCTGACACAAACTGTCCCTCCCACAGCATTCTCCTTATCGCTGCTGAGTTTGATAATACATTGTAATGGCCATAAAGAATTCAGACAGTACTCATGATTATGGGTTTAGTAGCATAGTGATTATGAATCGGGCTGCTAACCTCAAGGTCGGCAGTTCTAAACTACCAGCAGTTCTGTGGGAGAAAGATGAGGCGTTCTGCTCCCGTAAAGATTTACAGCCT
>NW_006408804.1:2449000-2455433 GCF_000296735.1 Chrysochloris asiatica
CGAGGCTATAAATCTTTATGGGAGCAGAAAGCATCATCTTTCTCCCATGGAACAGCTGGTAGTTTAGAACTGTCGACCTTGAGGTTAGCAGCCTGGTTCGTAACCATTACACTACTAGAGTGCTTTATTTACTATGCAAAGGCTTTCAACTGTGTCGACAAGCTATGGACAATGTTGCAGACAATGAGAATTCCAGAAAGCTTAATTGTGTTCATGAGGAACCTTTACACAGACCAAGAGCCAGTCATTAGAACAGAACATGGGGGCATTGAATGGTTTAAAATCAGGAAAGGCATACACCAGGGTTGTGTTCTTTCACCATACTTATTCACCTGTATGTTTAGCAAATAATCTGAGAAACTGGATTATAACAATCAACAGCCTGTGATATGCAGATGATACAACCTTGTTGGACGAACTCAAAGAGGACTTAAAATACTTATAAAGATAAAAAAAAAAAACACAGCCTTTGGTATTGGTTGTAACTAAATGTAAAGAAAACAAAAATACTCACCACTGGACCAATAAATACCTTCATGATAAATAGAGAAATGATAGGAATTATGAAAGATTTCATTTTGCTTGGAACCACAATCAACCCTTACGGAAGCATCAGTCAAGAAATCAAACAATGAATTGAATTCAGCAAATCTGCTGCACAAGACCTTTTTAAAGTGTTCAAGACCAAAGATTTTAAGGACAAACGTGTACCTGACCCAAGTCATTATATTTTTCAATAGCCTCAGATGCATACCAAAGTTGGACAATGAATAAGGAAGACTGCTGAAGAATTGATGCATTTGAATTATGGTGTTGGAGAAAATTTTTAAAGATACAACCAGAATGTTCCTTATAACCCACGATGTCCAGACTTCATCTCTCATTCTTTGGACATATTATCAGGAGGATCCAATTCCTGGAGAAGGGCACCATGCTTGGTAAAGTGGAAAATGGAGAACCCCAATGAGAAGTATTGGCACTGTGGCCGCAACAATGGGCTTAAGCATAGCAGAAATTTTGAGGTTAGTGCAGGGCTGAGTGGTGTTTCATTCTATTGTACATATTGTCACTGTGGGTCGGAACTGGCTCAACAATGCCTAACAACACAATAGGGAAGTTGTCAAGTGCCATCAAGTTGGTTCAGACTCCTACTGACCCTGTATAGAGTTTCCAAGGCTTCAAATCTTTGCTAGAGCAGAAAGCTCATCTCTCTCCCACGAAGTGGCTTGTGATTCACAGTCCAGTGCTTACCATATGGAGCCACAGGTTACAATTCAGGATCCGAAATGCTCAATATAGACATTTTTCGTGAGGACAGTCAAGCATGCATTCCTCTCTCTGGTCCTTGGCCTTTCAGACACACAGCCCTTGGCCTCTGCTTGGAACAAAGTTCTTTTGTTGTTGTTAGGTACCCTGGAGTCAGGTCTAGCTCATAGTGACCTGACTGCCTCTTGGTCTATGCACAGGTTCCTCCTGAACACAACTAAGTGTTCTGGAATTCCCATTCTTTGCAATGTTACCCATAGATTGTTATGATCCCCACAATCAAATGCCTTTGCATAATCAATAAAGCACAAATAAGCATCTTTCTGGTATTCTATGCTCTCAGCCTAGATCCATTTGACATCAACTATGATATCCCTCTTCTGAATCCAGCTTGAATTTCTTGCAGTCTTGTTGATGTAATGCTGCCTTTTACTTATCTTCAGCAAAAATTTACTTGCATGTGATATGACATGATATTGTCTGATGATTTCCACATTCTAATGAGTCACCTTTATTTGGAATAGACACAAACATGCATCTCTTCCAATTGGTTGGTTTGGTAGCTGTCTTCCAAATTTCTTTGCATAGATGAGTGACTACCTCCAGCATTGACTCAGTTTGCTGAAACATTTCAATTTGTATTCCACCAATTCCTAGAGACTTGTTTTTTGTCAATGCCTTCGATGACACTTGGGCTTCTTCCTTCAATACCATTGGTTCTTGATCATATGGACACACTGAAATAGTCAAATATAGACCAATTCTTTTTGGCATAGGGATTCTAAGTATTCCTTCCATCTTTGTTTGATGCTTCGTAAGTTATTCAATATTTTGCACATAGAATCCTTCAATATTGCAATCCAAAGCTTGAATTCTTTCAGTCAGTTTTTTCAACTTGAGAAATGCTGAGCATGTTCTTCCTTTTTGGTTTTCTATCTCTAGGTCTTTGCACATTTTATTATTAATGCTCGATTTTGTCTTCTCAACCGTTCCTTTATAATTTCCTGTTCAACTCTTTACCTCCTGATTAATTTTACTCCCTTTAGCTCCCTATGCTCAAGAGCAACTTTTAGTCTCTTCTGACATACATTCTTGTCTTTTTAATGACCTTTGGCTTTTTCAATGCATGATGTTCTTCATATCATACCACACCACATCTTGTCTTCAGTCACTAGTGTCTAATGCAAAAATCTGTTCTTGACAATGGTCTTTAAATTCAGCTGAGATATACTCAAGGTCATATTTTGGCTCCCATGGACTTGTTTTAAATTTCTTCAGCTTCAGCCTGAACTTGCACATGAGCAATTGATGATCTGTTCCACATAAGCCCTGGTTTTGTTTTGGCTCCCATTTAAGAGGGTTGATGTCCAAAATCAGAGTGCTGACTCTAGGGAAAGACTTTCTCTCTTTGTGGGCTCTGGAGAAAGGTCCTTGTCTCCTTTCTGCACTTAACAGCAACAACAACAATAAAGACTATGACTGTGGTGGTGGTGACTGTGTGCCATGGAGTCGGTTCTGACTCATAGTGACCCTGTACAGGGTTTCCAAGGCTGTAAATCTTTACGGGAGCAGAACACCTCATCTTTCTCCCGCGGAACTGTTGGTAGTTTCGAACTGCTGACCTTACCGTTCGCAGCCCGATTCGTAACCACTATGGCTAGAAGAGTCATATTATGTAATTCACTGCACTGCATCCTTCTTCTTACCGATTAGTGAACAGACTCTTGAGAACAATACCTGAGAAGCCTTTCCAGCAACTAGGAAAACTGAATGGCTTACTCTGTACTTTGTCAATATCACTACTATAGGATTTATCACACATGGAATAATTATTTACACATCTGTTTTCCCTACTTGAATGGCAGGCACTTAACAGCAAGGACGGCATCTCCCCCTGTATCTTTTCAGATCATCACCCACCACATGCCAGGTCCAAGCTGCCAAATTGGTTTCTACTCATACCAATAGTCTATAGGGTTTCAAAGTAGCTGCTGTTGAGTTTGAACTGCCAACCTTTCAAGTGAAACTGACTTTGGGGTCTCATGCTTATCCTACAGTGCCACACCAGGACCACAGTTAGAAATTACTGTATGGCTACTGTGTGAATTGATTTATGGAAAGTCAACATTAAAATACCATGGTTTGATAATGATATTTTTAAATGCATTTCTCAAATAAGCTTAAAACATTATTGTCTTTACATTTACACTCTTAAAATTCATCCCAGTGTCTAATATATCCCCATACATTAGAAAGTAACAATAACTTTTACTGAACTATTAAATATAAAAATCTCTATAAAATAATAAGAAAGTTAATTTAAGGAAATGAAACAATTAGTTGTTTGATAATAAATTCCTAAATAATTGTGGAGCTGAACTAAACCACAATTATTTAGGAATTTATTATCAACTAAACCAGGGTATAACATATTACCAAAAAGTGGATTTTAGACACTCACCCTTTTTAAGAGATCCTGAAGACACACTGCTCATAAGAAGTTTCTGACGTAAATGAAAAACTTCAGCTTCCAAGGCTTCCACTTGTGATTTCCACTTAGACTGCCATTCAGACATCATCCTCATGAGGATCTCTGTGTATTCTCTGCTGCTTTTGTCTGCTGGTTTTGAACGGATAATTGCCAGGGACAGAGCTAACTTTGAAGTTCTCAAATACCATTTTTGAGCATCCATCGTGGCTTCTGTCCCTATCATTTTATAAGAAAAAAAAAGTTACATAAATTCCTTTTAATTTGTATATTGCATTACATTTGCTCAAAATTTACTTCGCAAAGTAGCACTAATGAATAAGTTTTTTTCAAAGAACTTGGCATCAATTAACAGAAAAAGATTCTTAGAAACTGAAAATTGTATGGGAAAAATATGGAGGAAAAAAAATGCCTACAATTGCAGAGTAGGAGTATTAAGATCAACAGTATGTTGAGGTAATCTCACAAATTCTTGCGGTGGAAAACAGACACATTCACTCATTTTGCAGCTTGTAACCCGAAGTATACATCAAACTCTTCTAAGGAGCTTCTTAAACATGTGTGTGCCTGGTCCCAATGCCTCAAAATTCACATTCAGCAAATCTGGGGTAGAATTCAAGCACACATATTTTTAAAAGAATACAATAGTTGATGGGAACCAATAAATTAAATTATTCATTTACATTTAAGTCCTTCCTTTCCTCCGAACTATTATGCTACTTCTTAGAACCTCTGTTTCCTAACCCTTCGTTTCTTAAATGGACTGTTACATGTCTTTCCTGCCTCTATGAAGCCCCCTTCATATGAGATTAATATGAATACAGATGATGTCAATCTTATCAATATTTGTACCATTTACGCTTTGGCTCTGCTCTGCTTCTATTCCTCCAAAGGCTTCCGATTGCAATCATGTGCATGCTTTTCCAAAGCAACAGTGTGGTGGCGATATAAGTGTCCGTATGGGGAAAACAAGGAGCTCTGATAGCACAGAGGTTAAGCATTGGGTTAATAACCACAAAGTTAGCTGTTCAAACCCACCACCTGCTGGATAGGAGAAAGATGAGGCTGTTGGCTATGGTAAAGATTTCGCTGCAGAAACCATATGAAGCAGTTCTATTTTACCCTATATGGTCTCTATGATGTGGAATCAACTTGATGACAATGGGTTTGGTTTGGGTATGGGAACAACATGTCAGAACATTTCATTCTCTTATTTAATATCACAGCTACTGAAAAATCCACTCATCTATAACTCTATCACATTTTGGTGACTTGTGTGTTACTGTGATGTTGGAAGCAATGCCACCAGTATTTTATATACCATGATATACAGGCTTCAGTGCACCTTCCAAACTAAGACTAAGAAGAAGGAAAGGTGAGCCACTTTAAAAAGCAGCTGTTTTTGTTAACTGTCGTTGAGTTGGTTCTGATTCACATTTCACTTTATAAGGTTTCTGTGGAACCTGGTAGATTTGAACCAGTGACCTTGTGTGGTTACGTATCCTACATCGCCACACAAACTGCAGAACACTATCTGATATAGTGCTGGAAAATAAGTGTCTCAGGTTGGAAGGCACTCAAAATACAAAATGGGAAGAGTTGCCTCCTCAAAGTACAATTGTGTAATTACTAACATGGACAGAGCAAAGTTTTAAGGAACTTTATCTGCTGATGGGGCAACACTTAAAATGAGAAGAAACAGCTACAAATAAGATCTGAATATAGAATGTACTGAACCATGAATCTACAAAATTTCGAAGTTGTCCAAAGAAATGGGATGCATAAAAAATTATTTTCTAAGCATTGTTGTTGGTAAGTGCCATCGAGTCAGTTCCAAATCATAGCAAGCTAGTATAGGGCTTTCAACGAGCAGCTGGTGAGCTTGAACCATCGAACTTGCAGTTCAAGCTGACTTTGCAGTCCAGTGCATTAACACACAGCACCATACCAGGAAATACATTGGTACTGACCATTCTGAATTGAAAAATGATGATCTACTATGTTGGGAACAGGAAATTGAAGAGGACTCGTGTCACAGTCATTGTCAAAAACAGCATTTCAAGATTTGCCTTAAAGTACAATGCTCTCTGTGATAGGATAATAGCCACACACCTACAAGAAAGACTAGTTAATACAACTATTATTCAAATTTATGTACCACCAACTAAAGCCACTTAGGATGAAACTGAAGAACTCTACCAACTTCTTTCAAGAAGCTATGGTAGAGTCGTGACTACGAGTTGGGCTGCTAACCTCAAGGGTCAGCAGTTCAAAACTACCAGCTGTTCCAAGGAAGGAAGATGAGGCTTTCTACTCCTGTATAGATTTACAGCCTTGGAAACCCTATGCAGGGTTGCTATAAGTTGAAACCAACTCCACAGCACATAGCCAACACCACCACCACCAACTTCTTTCAGTTGCAATTGATCAAATATGCAATCAAGATGCATTAATAATTACTGGTGACTGTAATGTAAAAGTTGGAAACAAAATGGAAGGATTAGTAGTTGTAAATTATATCCTATATAATAGAAGAAGGAAGAAGTCCAAGGGGCATTGACAGAATTGGCAAAGAACAAGGCACCAGGAATTGATGGGATAAAAATTGAAATCTTTCAAGAAACTGAGGCAGCACTGGAGGTACTCACTCATCTCTGCCAAGAAATTTGGAAGACAACT
>NW_006408804.1:2456194-2487588 GCF_000296735.1 Chrysochloris asiatica
TCATGAAAGCAGCAGTCAAGAAATCAAACGCTGTATTGTATTAGGCAAATCTGCTGCACAAGACCTTTTAAAGTGTTGAAGAGCAAAGATGTCAGCTTGAGGAATAAGGTGTGTCTGACCCAAAACATGGTATTTTCAATAGCCTCATATGCATGCAAAAGCTGGACAATGAATAAATAAGATCATAGAAGAATAGATGCTTTTGAGTTCCGGTGTTGGAGGAGAATATTGAAAGTGCCATGGGCTGCCAAAAGAACCAACAGATCTGTATTAGATGAAGTGCAGCCAGAGTGCTCCTTGGAGGCCAGGATGCCACATTTCATCTCTCATACTTTGGACATATTGTTAGAAGGGACCAGTTGATGGGGAAGGATATCATGTTTGGTAAGGTGGAGGGTCAGAGATAAAGAGGAAGACCCCCAGCGAGATGGAATATAAAGTGGCAGCAGCAATGGGCTGAAGCGTGATAACAATAGTGAGGTTGGCCCAGGATCGGGCAGTGTTTCATTCTGCTGTGCATAAAGTTGCTATGAGTCAGTACCAACTTGTTGGCACCTAACAACAACAACAAGGTGTGCCTACCTATCTGATATGCTTAGAAATCATCACTGAATATATATAATCTAGCAAGTATAATGCTGTTTTATAGTAATAAGTGGTGAAAACAAAATGTATGTTCAATATTTTCATCACCATAATTCTTACAATATTGAAAAGGGTGATCAACAAGTAAACAATGGAATAGCCATATAAACGGAAATCATATGGCCTTGAGGGGGAGAAAACATGAACCTGAAATTATATTTATAGTATGATCTCAATTCTGTAAAAAACAGAAAATACAAAGCACTTATATGGGAGTCCTGGTGGGGGGTTAATGTGCCAGACTGCAAAGCCGTGTGAACTGCAAGGTTGGTGGTTCAACCTCACCAGTTGCTCCTTGGAAAGCCTATACAGGGTCGCTATAGGTCAGAACTGACTCGATGGCACTTAACAACAACAACAACAACAACATAGAATTATGTATAATTTGTATTTCATCATTTATGTTTCCAAGTTTTCCTAATTTTCTGTATGTGCCATATTTTAATTTATAATCAGAAAAAATATAAGAAAAATAGATTTCTAAAAGGCAAGTGTAATTATCATAAACTTTCACAGCTGTAGCCTACATTAAGGACTAAATATTGTTAATATGGACAAACTACTTAGAATCAGAAGTTCACCTGTTTTAGCTTTCACATCAAACATATCATCTGTTGTCAGCAGTGGGGAGCAGTGGACTGTCTGCCATTCACCTGGATGATCTTCCCTAAAGAAGTATGCCTGCTACATACAAAGGGACTTTCAAAAAGTTCATGGAAAAGTGGAAGCAAAAGATAAAGTAATTTTCCACTTACTTTCAAAGTCACCTCATATAAAGGTCATAACAGGAAATGAGGGTGGAAAGAAAGGAGAAAAAATAGAAGGAAGGGAGGGAGGAAGGAAGAAAACAAGGAAAGAAGGCAGACAAGTAGGAAGAAAAGAAGGAAGGAAACAAAATAATACTTACCTATTTCAAGGGATTTTGGTTAGAAAAGGAATTAACTATTCAATGATAAATAATGGCAATCTAGGCTAAACATACAAACACACACAAAAAACAATTTCTCAATAATAAACACAGCAAACGCCCTGTCATATTGCACAGAGATATTTAATTAGTAGATATAAATAAACTGATTAACTGTTCTGACTTTTAAGCCATTATATTGGTTATTTGTTAATAACAATATATTTCTGATTGTTGTTGTTAAGTGCTGTTGACTCGATTCCGACCCACAGCAACCCTGTACAGGGTTTCCAAGGAGCAGCTGGTGAGCTTGAATCACCGACCTTGCAGTTCAAACTACTGCAGTCTGACTCATTAGTCCACAATACCACACCAGGGCTCCGTATTTGTGATTAACACTCTTAAAACCAAGATAAACATCAATAAACAGAAAAAAGATATAATTATAAAGTCCTTATGAATAGCAGGTATCCTAGGGTCACTTCTTGTTGTTGTTATGTGCTGTGGAGTTGGTTCCAACTCATAGCGACCATGCATAGTGTTTCCGAGTCTGTAAATCTTTACGTGAGCAGACAGCCTCATCTTTCTCTTGCGGAACAGCTGGTAGTTTAGAACTGCTGACAGCGAGATTAGCAGCCTGATTCGTAACCACTGCACTACCAGCGTAGTGGTTACGAATGGGGCTGCGAACCACAAGGTCAGCAGTTTGAAACTACCAGCTGTTCGGCGGGAGAAAGATGAGGTGTTCTGCTCCCGTAAAGATTTACAGCCTCGGAAACCCTGTACAGGGTCGCAATGAGTCGGAACCGACTACACGGCACACAGCCACCACAACCACACTACCAGAGCTCCTTAGTGTGACCATTAATTAGAATTATACCGCAAATGGGTAGAAATAATTTCTAATAGCGATGGTTTGCTATTGACTTGTACAGTATAAAGCAGTATCAAAACACACTCCATCCTCATGATTTTTGTTTTGTTTTGTTTATAACACATGCCTTTTTAAAAAAAACATAGGATAACACATTTTCAAAGTACCATTTATAAGTAAAGACAATCCTAATTACCTTAAAATCTCATGAGGAAAATACATGAGTTTCTCAAACATATCCTCTGTTTAGTTGCGAAGAGATCGGTAGTTTTTAGAAAGTCTTTTTTAAATTCAAATTATGGTCACATAATTATAGTAAATAATTAAAATGAGCATTTAATGATCCCCAAGAAGGTACTTACTGAGTGCCTGAATGTTTTAAATACAAAATTTTAACAGCCTTTTTAGAATAGAATATAGTCAAATGGGATTTCTTTGTCTTTGCTTTTCAGAACAGTCCCTACCATAGCAAAATCCCTGCAGCGCTGCAGAAAAAATCTAGTTGCATTTGATATGAACCCTGAGTTCGCCTTCAGGCAGAGGTGCAGAAAGATCTAGTGCGCAAACACCGTTTTAATTTCTGCCTGTCCCATTTCTCCCGTCCTCTTTTTCCCCTGGTGGTGGTGATGGTCATGTACCATCAAGTCGATTCTGACTCCTAGTGACCCCAAATAGGGTTTCCAAAGCTATAAATCTTTACAATAGCAGAAAGTCTCCTGTTTGTCCTGTGGAGCAGCTGGTATATTCCATCATGTAACCCCACTACAACACAGGGCTACCCTTTTCCTCTAATGAATTTAATTCAGTAGCAACAAATCAAGTCTCTGAATTGTCAGAATCATAATTTCTAAAGTTAGTTCATCTCCAAGATCACAGGTGAAAATTCTATAACGTATAAAGAACAAGGTTAGTCCTATACAAGACTTATAACAGCTTAAAAGTGACAAGAATTCACATTCAGGAGAACATTTTCCTAATCTTTGTAATTATCTTCAAAATATTTATCAACTTCTAGTGCAGCAATGGAGTCCTGGTGTTGTGCTCTAGAATAAGCACTCGACCTGAAGGTAAGTTTGAACTGCAAGGTCAGCGGTTCAGACTCAGCAGCCATTCCAAGGAAACTATACAGGATCACCATGAGTTGGAACCAACTGAAAGGCACTTAAAAACAATAGTGCAGCAATACAGGTTCTAAGAAATTATCTGAATAAAATAAGAGCTGTATATAAAACATTAAATACGCAATCATAGATTATTTACAATGACCAAAAAGAAGTCATTAGCCTTAACATCTAATGATGCTATTGTTCGTTGCCATCCAGTTGATTCCTACTCACGGTGACCTCATGTGTGCAAAATAGAACTGCTTTGCTGATATTTCAAGGCTGTGACATTTTGGTAGTAGATTAAAAGGACTATCTTCTAATGTGTCACTTTTGTTATTGTTGTTATATGCCGTGGAGTCGGTTCCGACTCATAGTGACCCTACACAAGGTTTCCGAGGCTGTAAATCTTTACGGGAACAGACTGCCTCATCTTTCTCCCGCAGAACCGCTGGTAGTTTCAAACTGCTGACCTTGTGGCTCGCAGCCCGATTCGTAACCACTACGCTACATCAAGTCAGTTCCAATTTATAAAGAACCGAGACACAGTTGATGGATTTGAACCAATGACCCTGTAGTTCGCAGTCCGGTGCTGCTCCTACAGTGTCACACTAAGAGTCCAAGATGTCACTAGTTGGGTTCAAGCCACCAAACTTTTGGCTTAGAGTTAGGCACTTAATTATTTACACTATACAGGGACTCTACAATAGAGGATGCAACAATCAAATTAAAACATTTGATTAATTAAATTTGAAAACATTCTGAATTATTTACAGTATACAGGGACTCTTCAATAGAAGATGCAACAATCAAATTAAAACATTTAATTAAAATTGAAAACATTCTGAAAATCTTCTAAAATATGGAAGAATACTTCCCAAATGATGCTACATGAAGAACAGCGCACAAAAACAATACAGGAAGTATAAAAACATTTTTAAAAAATCAATGGATTTACGTGAGCCCTGGATATCCACAGACAAATGTAAAAACCTCCCCTAAAAGCCGAGACTGTAAATTCCAATAAGCCAAGTCCCCCCCATCCAAAATCCAGAAAAAGAGGATAGAGAGAAACACTGTAAACTGATGATATATAGCGGGGATAATAATCAATGTAATGAAACAAGCTATATGAATGGTTGAATGTGAAGCTGATGATGTGCCCTGTAAACTTTCACTCAATGCAAAATAAAAACATTTAATTTAAAAAAAAAAAAAAAAAAAAATCAATGGATTGACCTGGGAACTCCTGGGCCCAGAGTCAGTGACATAGCCACAGAGGACTAGACTGGAGAATGAAGCATCCAGCTGATGGGAAGAGAGGGCATATTCATAAGAACACCCACACCTGCAGGTAATACCCACTGGACCTGGCTTCAATGACTGGATGATCAGTGCTCAACTAGAAGAAGAAAGAAGAGGAAAAAAAGAGTAATCTGGTACAATTTAATGAACTTGACCTACACCTGTGGATACAGTAGCTCAAAAGAGGGAAAAATCTTTACAGCAAGGATCATTCCCACCCCCTCTATACACAGAGTAGATAGGGATGGGCATTGGCTATCTAAAATGAGGGGGCAATAAAGGCACTAAGTGACTGGCTTACAAGTTTTCAAGAAGGAGCCTAGATCCAGAGGGTATGGAGGAAGGTAGAATCTCCACTGAGTAGTATCAAATCTGTCTAGGCAGGACTGATGAAAGGAAATGTGGATAGGCCTCTTGTGATATAATAGTGAATAACTGTTATCAGGACTGATTGTTAGGGTTGGAAATGTAAAGGTGGATGTTTTGTAACAAAAGGAGGAGAGTGACTGACTTTGCAGTCCAGGAGCGGAGGGCCCTGGAACCATAAAGGGAGAAGAGTGGAGTGCGAGACCCTACCCAGAAAAGCAGTGATATGCCAGAGATGGAGGCAGAGATGATGTGGAGAGATGTAGTGGCTGGGGACTCCAGACCCAGAGAGGGAGAGGGGCTGTGTGCTAATTGCTTAGACTAGGCTTTCATATACTACTTGGAGGGGGTTTGGCTCCCTATGCCTTCATCGGTATCTCTGGATGTTTGTGCCCAGTATACATCTCTGGATGACCAAATTGTACAATCCCTGGATGGTGTCCTTTTTTGCTATTTCCTTCCTTGGGTCTTAATAGTCTCAATCCCACAATTCAGTCTGTTAATCATTGTATTCAAGACCTAGCCACAATGCTGATTTATGGCAACGCTTCTGGGTAGTTTGTGATTTGGCCTCTCCTTCCTTAATCTAACTGTCTAACACCCACTAATTCACTAGGTATTGAGGTAGGGCAGAAAAAAATTCCAATATGACCAAGCAGCAAGCTGCGATCCACTATATCCCCAATGCCAAGGACACTGGGTGTTCACAATAGGCACTCACTGAGGAATGAATCAGTAAATGAATGAGTCTATCACTATAGGCCATGCAGTCACAAAAAGTTGCCTGGTCAGCTATCAACCCTGGCTCTATTCGGTTAATAACAGGCTTTTGTCTATCACATATCAGAGAAGGCAATAAAGGAAGAGCACTTAATATAGCTCACCTGATTTCAGGGAGTCCACTCCCTCTAAGGTGTCCTGGTGTGGCGCTGTGGGTTAATGCATCAGACTGTAAAGCCGTTTGAACTCCTAGGTCGGTGGTTCAAGCTCACCAGCTGCTCCTCAGAAACCGTATACAGGGTCGCTATGGGTCGGAACCAACTCAACAGCACTTAACAACAACAACAACTCCCTCTAAGGAGTGCTGATGTGACACTGTGAGCTAATGCATCAGACTGCAAAGTCATTTGAACTGCAAGGTCAGTAGTTCAAGCTTACAAGCTGCTCCTCAGAAACCCTATACAGGGTCGCTGTGGGTCGGAATTGACTCGATGGCACTTAACAACAGCAACAACAGCTCCCTCTAAACAAATCGCCCCCTACAGTATACCCCTATATTTTCAACAAAATCATTTGCAAGTAAAACAAATACAAGAAAGATAAAATCCAGTTCATGTACAGATCTAGGTCAGAGGGTAAGCTATAAATGAGAAAGGGAGACTTTTATCTCATGGGAGCCCTACAATTCTTGCATTCCAATAAAGGAAAAAAACTGAAGAGCATTCCTTAAATCACTGAGATGAATATGATAAGACAAAGTCTACGTACAGGAGAAAGTCCTTCATGTGACTCTGTGGCAGAATACACACTTATGGACCACTAGTCTGAGGTACAACAGAGACCTTGCAAAGCCAGCACTATATAAAATCCCAAGATTTTAAGATAATTAGTTTTGGTAAGGTTTGGAAAAGGCATAACATGTAATTTTTTAGATTTGCTTCATCTAAATAATGCCCTAATTACTGTTACAGTTTCAGCCTATACTGTATTGTGAAGTGCTCAGCAAATTAACGTCATGTGAAATGTTACATAAAAGGATCAGGAGTCACTCAAGATTTTAAATCTCTCCACTTTAATTATTAAGAGAGTTTTAAAAGCCTTTCTAGCAAAGAGAGCATTTGCATCACAGAAGTTTACAAAGATAAAAGGATTTTTTTGTTTTCGTTTTTCCTTGTGTTTCATTCCTGTCAGATGAAGCCAGCCATCTACCATGCTCCTTTTGAACTAATCGTAGATTTTACTTTACTACAGAAACTGTTGGTCCTTTTCCTTTTTGATTCCTCGTGCTATTTTTTGTTGTTGTTGTTGTTACGGGAATTATTTTTTTCTTGATTCTGGCAGTGGATACTACAGAATTTCATATGAGAAAATGTACCACAAAATAAAAAACAGGTTGATTTTTAAATGCAAAATCAGGTATATATGGTACAATCAGTAAGCATTGCCCATTAAGTAAATACATAGAAGGAGACGGAAGTTGACACTTATTACTCACACATATTTTAGAAAAATAATTTAGGAGACTTGTAGGCATTTCCTATTACACAGGTATTTCACACATTGGCATGAAATAATCTTTATCACAAAAACAAACGTAATTGCTCTCATAAACCAAACCAACCCCACTGCCATGGAGCCAATTCCAACTCAACAGAGTAGAGCTGTTCCTTGGGGTTTCCGAATCGGTAAATCTTTTCGGGGACACACAGCCTCATCTTTCTCCTGTGGAGGAGCTACTGGGTTTGAATTGCTGACCTTGTGTTTAGTAGCCTAACACTTAACCCACTGCACTATTGCTCTTATATAATGTATTTGAAAGATTGAAAAGTTATATAAGTCAAATTCATAAATTCCACAAATGTGAATCCTTTATGAGGCTGTGCTCGGAAGGTAGAAAACCGTATGTGCCACAAAAGGAGGAAGACTATAGGATGAAACCAGAGCAACAATCAGAAAAACAACTGAGAGAGACTCCACCAATCCCAGGAGAGACTGTCAGCTAGTGTTGGGAGAGCAGCTGTGCCAGGGCCTGACCTTCAAAGCAAACATAAGACTAAAGAAGAGGCATAGTGACTAGAAAAGGTAAATGCCCTTACTCCAAAATTCCTTTTTGTAAATGATGCATTAGGAATTAAGATTTTTTTTCTAACAAACATTATGTAGTATTGCCTTCTTAGACTATACCATGAAGCACGTTGACCATATGAACTAGGAAAGGATAAACCCCTGGGAAACATTTTCTTTAAGGTCCTATCTTAGTGCTGAAAAGTGTCTTATTTCTCTTCTGTTTCACACATTTAAATGTGCTGGAAAGAACAACAATGCTCCATGGCTTCTGGTAGGGCTTCATTATACAAGTAAATCTATTTTCTATTTTATTTTCTATTTAGATATGCATCTTCATAAAACAAAATTAGATTGGAAGTCAACTTCCACTAGTCTAAAATAGCCTACTGAAAGGATTGTTTCACAAACACTGAGCACTTTGATTCTAAACATAGTCCTTTGCATTTCTGGTAAATTAAACTAAACTCAGCCACCAATTCTCTCAACATACTTCAGACAAAAAACAAAAACAAAAAAATGGCAATAGAGCTCTCATTGTTGGTAAGCTATCACTCAGGAATGGTCCAGAAGCTTGCTCTACATCTGTATATTCTTGTCCAAGTTCTCAACCTGGTTCTGGAATTATGTCGTTGTTGTCTCTCGCGTTGGTAGTTTTGAACTGCTAAGCCTGAGGTTAGCAGCCCGATTCATAACCACTACGCTACCAGAGCTCCTTCTGTGACTATGCAGCCTTCCAAATAGCTCAGTGACACACTTGCTTGCCTTCACGTTGAAGAATGTGCATCCCCTAGCAATTCTCAAGCATTTATCAAGTTGAAAGAACTGAAGAAAAAAATTCAAGACTTGACTTGAAATATTCAAGGGTTCCATGGGGAAAATGGAGTCCTGGTGTGGCGCCACCGTAGGATAAGCATTCAATCTCAAGCTCGGTTTGAACTGCAAGGTTGGTGGTTCAAACTCACCAGCCGCTCCTTGGAAATCCTATATGGGGTCGCTATGAGTTGGAACCAACATGATGGCACTTAACAACTACAACAATCGGGGAAATACTGAATACTGCAGAAAGTGTAAAAAGATAAAAGGATACACAGAGTCATTATACCATTTCAGCAGGTAGCATATCTGAAGCCCAATGATTCTAGTATTTTTTTACTTAACAATAGTAAGGGCAATTTTTTTACAGGAACATGAGGAAATGTTAGACAAATAAAAATAAACAATAAGAGATTCTCTAATTGTACTCTATTTTGACTATCTGCAGCTATTGCTATGGACAAAGGAAAAAAATAAAATCCGCGAAGAGAAAGCCAAAAAAAAGTCAATATGTGGAAAGGCAATCCATGAAAACGAAGCAGTTCTCAATTACAGACAACACAAAGCAGTCCACAGAAATCAAGGATTTCTCCTACTTTATCCTACTCCAGTGGTTCTCAAACTTGATCCTGCAACGGAATTACCTGCATGGCTAGTAAAGCACAGATTACTAAACTCTATCCTCATAGTTTCTTTTTCTGTAGGTTTGGAGTGGTTCCAAGAATCTGCATTTCTAACACATTCCCAGATAATTTTGATGCTGCTTCTGGTCCAAGGGCTACACTTTCAGTATCCAAGACATACTCTATTCCAGGAAATACTATCTTCCAAAGATTGTAATTATTTCCTCTAAGAAACAAGGCTATTTCAAAAGTGGTTCTGATTATCAGTCCTAAAACAGGAATTTAAAAATTGATGATAAACCTTAATTCTGGCAGTTTCTCCAGACCTATTGTATTTAATCTCACAATAACCTTGTTAAGCAAACACTCCTCTCTCCCATACCTTTTCTTTTTCCTTTTTTTAACAGATGGAGTCCCGGTGTGGAGCTGTGGGTTGGTTTGACCCGCAAGGTCAACAGTTCAAACTCACCAGCTGTTCCTCGGAACTCCTATACAGGGTTGCTATGAGTCAGAACCGACTCAACGGCATTTAACAACAATAATCGGTTCAAATCGACTTTGCAGTCCAGCGCATTAATTAATCGACAGCGCCACACTGGGACTCTTTTAACAGATGTAACAGATTAGGAATCTGATTTTCATAATTATTTTATTAATTCAACCTACAACACACAACCCAGGTTTAAAGTCAAAGCAAAACATCTTCCCTATATATCACACAATCTCTATAATAATATCAAATTCTCTCTGAAATTCCCATGTGGCAGGTTTCCTGTGGGTGTTTTCACTCTTGATGCACACCCACCTACAGATTATACCCAGTGCTCTACTGCATGAAAAAGGCCAAATTCCACTTTGAATGTGAACATTATAAATTTGACTGAACTACTGAGTTCTGGTGTGGCACCACAGGATAAGTACTTTACCTCAAGGTCAGTTTGAACCTCAAGGTCAGCGGTTTGAACTCACCAGTCGCTCCCTGGAAATCCTATACAGGGTCACTATGAGTAGGAACCGACTTGATGACACTTAACAACTACAACTGTCAAAAGCAGTTCAGCTTCTCATCTGTATGGCTAAAAGTTCTACTTGGTCTAGCTAGACCTTGACTGTGAAACTCTATGATCAAACTTTTATTTTAAAAATGTGATGAATAAGCAAAGAAGATTGAAAAGGTGATGAAAACAGCCAGAAGAATAAAACAACTTGGGGCCACTCTACTAATTTATGTCCAAAGCTGCTTCTTCCTCCTTCATCAGAGTTAATACTGGCTCATCTGAATTACTTCCTAGTGTGGCTGCAAGATCAGTGGTTCAAGCTCCCCAGCTGCTCACCAGAAACCCTATACAGGATCGCTATGAGTCGGAATCGACTTCACGGCACTTAACAACAGAACAAGAAGCACGTTCTATAGAGGAAGGCATGTGAACATATGTCAATCAATACTTTTCTGTAAATGAAAATGTTTTTTTAATTAGTAAGTCCACTAGTAATCTGAATTCTATGTAAACTGGTGTTTTATTCAAGACTTTTCAATCGCCTCATATGCATGTGAAAGTTGGACAATGAATAAGACTATAGAAGAATTGAAGCATTTGAGTATGGTGTTGAACAAGAATATTATTAAGTACCATGGGCTGCCATAAGAACAAACAAATCTATATTGAAAGAAGTACAGCCAGAATGTTTCTTAGAAGTTAGGATGGCAAGACTTCACCTCTCATACCAGGAGGTTATCAGAAGAGAACAGTCCCTAGGAGAAGGACATCAGGCTCAGTAAAGTGGAGGATTAGCAAAAAGACCTCCAAGAAGATGGATTGAAATAGTGGCAGCAGTAATGGGCTCAAGTATAGCAACCACTGTAAGGGTGGTGTAGAATAGGGCAGTGTTTTATTCTGTTGAATTATTCCATTCTGTCACTATTAGTTGGAACCAACTTGACGGCACCTAACAACAAGCCTTTTCCACCATAAGCTCTTTATACAAGAAAGTATTGAGTTTGAACAGAAATTTTGCAGATATAGTAGCTGTGTATTTTGGTCTGAATAAACTGGCAATAAAAAAGATATCTTAACTGCGTGTGAGCCAATTTTGACTCTCAGTTTTAAAAGTGGTCATGTTTTGTATTTCATCTTTATCATCTAAAAAACCAAAGACCATACTTAAAGTTTATTCCTTCAGAGTGTGGAAGCCTTTTTTACACTAGATATACAGATAAATGATAAAGGGATGAAATGATAAATTTCACTATTACTAAAATTTTAAACTTCTGTTTAATCAAAACACCATAAAAATATAAACCAGTAAGTCCTAACCTATACAGAGATATTTGTAACACATATCATTAATAAATGGTAACTATTCATAGGATAAGCACTGGACTAATAACTGCAAGGTCAGCAGTTTAAATCATGAGCTGTTCCTTGGAAAACCTTACAGGATCTCTAGGGTTGGAACCGACTCAAAGGCTCACAACAACAAACAAAGAACGTTTATAAATAAAGAAAACATGACCCATTAAAGAAAATGGGCAAAATATAGGAACAAGCAATCCACAGAAAAGGGAAGAAAATGGTCTGCAGACTTTTTTTTTTTTTTTTAAGTCACACAAATATAGATATGTTCAAACTGGTCACAGCTTCATTGCTTAAAACATAAATTACAAATAAACTAAATATCTGTCAATAAAAGAGTGACTAAATAAATTATGGTCACCTACTCTTCACTTGGGAACCGACTCGACGGCACTTAACAACAACAACAACTCTTCACTTGGAGTCCTGGTGTGGTGCTGTGGGTTAATGCACCAGACTGCAAAGCTGTTTGAACTGCAAGGTCTGCAGTTCAAGCTCACCAGCTGCTCTTTAGAAACTCTATACAGGGCCACTATGGGTCGGAATCAACTCGACAGCACTTGACGACAACAACAACAACAACTGTTCATTTATCAACTATCTCTTTATCCAACATTTTGCATTTACAACATTAATAAAAGCTCTACTATCCAAAGATTTTGTTCATTAACTATGTACATCCAGTAGTAACAAACACTGATATGCAAGGAGAATATCATTAGCTGTGATGGTTAAGGTTATGCGTCAATTTGGTTGAACCATGATTCTCAGTGGTTTGGAAGTTATGTACAGAAATTTGACAGGTATTTTTGGCAGTTATGTTATCATGTAGTCATCCTCCATTTTCAAATCATGCCAATTTCACCTGGTCTTTGGAATTAATCATGTCAATAAATGAGCAGTAGGTATACTCATACACTACTAAACAGTGAAAAATGAAATCAACTAGCGGAAGGTACACACAGCAAAATAAATGAATCACACATAAAGTTTAAGAAGCTACCAATTATAATATAAATACAAGGGGGCTTTAAAAAGTTTATGGTAAAATTCTATTATATGTTCATTCCATTTTTCCATGAACCTTTTGAAGCATCTTGGATATATAATTTGCTACAATAAGATGGGTACTGTACATTATATATAAACATATCCTTGTGTGTAACGGTGCTTCAAAAGTTCAAGGAAAATCTGAATTAAAACATAATGGTATTTTCCCATGAACTATGTGAAGTCCCCTTGTACATAAAGTATAAGGAGATTTATGGGGATGAGAAATCCCAAATTTAGCAATACGATTTTATCTGCAGAGGAAGAAAGGGGTGTATTCAGGAAAGAGTTCACAAGGTCTTTCTTCAGCCTTGTAAAAATGTATTAAGTTGCAAAATGGATACAATATAGAATAACATATATTGTACTATTATTTTTGCCTTTTAAATTGAGAGAGAGCGCGTGCGCATGCACACGCACGCAAGCGCACTCTGGTAGCATAGTGGTTATGAATTAGGCTGCTAACCTCAAAGTCAACAGTTCGAAACCACCAGCTGTTCCACGGGAGAAAGATGAAGCATTCTGCTCCCATAAAGATTTACAGCCTCAGAAACTCTGTACAGAGTCACTATGTATCAGAACCAACTCCATGACACACCACCACCACTATATGTGTGTGTGTATGTGTGTATATATATATATATATATATATATATATATATATATATATATATATATATTATATATGTGTGTGTGTGTGTGTGTGTGTGTGTGTGTGTGTGTAGAGAGAGAGCGAGTGAGACTCCTGGCATAGTGCTGTAGAATCACCACTAGGATGTAAACCACAATGTCAGCAGTTCAAACTCATTGCTCCTCAGAACCCCTATACAGAGTCACTATGACTCAGAACAGAACAGACAGCGCTTAACAACAACTATATATATAAGGAGTTTTGTGTGGTGCTGTAGGATACACAGTAGACTGCCAACCACAAAGTCGATGGTTCAGACCTACCAGCTGTTCCTCAAAAACCTTGTACAGAGACACTATACATTGGAATCTACTCAACAGCACTTAACAACAACAAAATATTTTTAAGATTTTATTTTCTGTTATCACTGAATGATGTTGGATATGATCTGAATACAAGGGATAGTTAAAAAATATTTTAACTCAAATATATATATGTATATTGTTCAATATTGCAGTTTATATCTGATAATTAATGCTGTTGTTGAGTGCTGTCAAGTCGATTCCGACCCATAGAGACCCTGTATAGGGTTTCTAAGGAGCAGCTGGTGAGTTTGAACCGCTGACCTTGCAGTTCAAACAGCTTTGCAGTCTGGGGCATTAACCCACAGTGCCACACCAGGATAATTAATATTATCTATTTATTATCCCTTCTAAGATGTGGAAGCAAATGATAGGATTGGTACAAAGAATTTAAGTACTTATTAGCATAAGAAAGAGTAGTCAAATCCAACCTAAATGCACAAACAAGGAAACATTTACACTGTTACTATGACATGTGGAATGTTGTCTTTTTAAAGCTTTGCTCTCTCATGCAGAACACTTACCTTTCAGTTTTACCCAAAACATATGTCTGAACTCCATTTCTTCCACACAAAAAATATATAGAAGACAGTGTTTAACAGCTAGTATCATGTGCTTCCACGTCTTAGAAAGGATAATAAATAGATAATATTCATTATCAGACATAAACTGCAATACTGAACAATGTATACATATTTGAGTTAAAATAGCCTTTTAAGCATCCCAAACTCTTTTACACATAAGCAAGGTTAGGATTCTATCAGGGTGCTACTCATAGGATTCTTATAAGAACCTGAACACTAACGGATACAACTTGCTGTGGCAAAACACCTTTGGTACAAGCCAAAGTCTACCTCCTCGGCTCCCCCAACCATTTCAGAGGTTCTCCCTTTCTTGAACTACTCATTATCTGAATAGATGACTCTGATTCATAATCAATCATCACCTGCCTTTTTTTGAGTCATGGGTGGCTCTGTGGTCCAATGTGCTGGACTGCAAGGTCACTTCGAACCTTAAGGTCAGTGGTTCATGCTCACCAACCACTCCTTAGAAACCCTATAAAGGGTCACTATGAGGTGGTTCCAACTTAGCAACAACAATAACAATCTGTTTTTAGTCATTTCTATCCAGTGGGGTTAAGTTCCTTGGGGGTCAGCATTTATATTGACTTCCCTTCTTCTCTACTCCACTAATACCCTAAGAAGGTGCATTCTTGATAGATTTGTATAGCAAAGGGCTTGAACCCAATGTTGTAATTGGGGGATATGGAGTACAGGCCACATACCATATGACACTGTCAGAAGAGATGATTGTCTACAAAAGTTTTGTGTAGTGTTTCAGCAGAAATGTATTATTATTATTATTATTATTATTAAATCTCCCTGCAATTAGTTATACCAGTATTTTTAATAAGCCCAGTTTACATGTACCCCCAAGGCTAAACCTGTATGTTAATTTACATTTCAAACCTTTAATGTGCTCTGATCAAATGTGTCAATATTAACAATTACAGCAATGCTTACAGTTACATGGGTTCATCTACCTGCACTACAAGTAAGTAGTGTTGTCTTTCTTAGTGTAAGGGTTTTAACAATCACTGATTTTGTCAAACTTTCTAGTGTTTTAGCAATACTATTGTGATAATTAGTATTTGTGTACCTGTATCAATAAATTTTTGAGACTACATTAGTAAATCAAGGAAAAACAGTAGAAAAAAAAATTAATTACTAACTAATAATGTAATTCAGTATAGAAACATTCTATAAAACAATTTTGTTGTTAGTATTATATAATCTAAGAAACAGCTTTAAACAGTTTAAAACTATTCTCATATTTATCACACATAATTCTATGGTCAAAATTGACAATAAGCATTACTACTAAGGATTTTGTATGGGAAGAGGCTCATGGTGGGGGGGGATGAAGGTGGTCACCATGAGTTACCTCATTTGGTGATACCAACCCTAGTGACGACACTGAATGGAAACCAGACTTCAGAACCAAAGAGCCTGAGGTTGAATCCAGTTCTGCCTTTTGCCAGCTGAATGATTCAAAGGAAATGATCTCTATACGTCACTTAACTCAAAATGGAAAATATATAAAGGAAATCAAAAAGTTCATGGAAAAATGGAATTTTTCTATAAACTTTTAAGCTCCCTTGCATATCTATTGTGCACTAGAAAAAACAATTAGTCAGTCTTGTGCCCAAATGTTCACTTCCCTTTACAAAGGTAATTGGTTAATTAACAAAAACTCCATTATGATTGCTGTTACTAAGCAATGTTTGCATTGATCTTGTATTCCCGATTTGCTTGGGGAAATAAAATTGTTTTGTGTAATTACTATACATTTTGTGAAGTTATACAGGTATCTGCATGTATCCACCATAAATAAAGATTCTTCTAAAACAGAATTTAAATGAGCAATTCATTCATTTGGTCATTTTTCTACCATGCCAAAAATGTTTGTCCTGCTTCAATTCTGATAGATTCATAGTATTCTGTTAAAAGCTCCCTAGTTATTAAAGCACATTGTATAGCAAATTAAAAATAAGTGTAAATAAGCAGCTGTGGGACTTTTCAGACACTCTGACCAAACATGATTCTGAAGGTTTAAATTCAGAACACTTTAACAAAGCACTAACTGCTGACAGTATTATTTGATCTGGTATATGTGCAAACATTCAACAAAAAAGCATGTGTCAATAATTCATAGGTCTAGAGTCAACCCTCTTGAGTAAGGAAAGTGTATCTGTGTACCTTTTTTTTTTTCCTCCTTATATCCTAAGATACTTTTTTTTTTTTTGCTGTGAGGAAACGCTTACCTCTTCAGTCTGGCAATAGACAGACCACCTGTTACAGCAGACTATTCTGCTGACTTTAGCTGTTTTGTTCCATTATGACCAGACAGCTCTCTCCCAAACCAGCTAGCTTAATGTGCTATCACTAAGCCACAAAAGGTAGCTGTCAGTCTGAAAACCAGTACTCCTTGAACCCTCCAGTATTTCTCACCCTACAATCCCCTTTAAGTAGATGAATGAAGTTTTCCTAACCTAATCCTGAGAATTCTAAACAGGGAATATGTTTTTCAGACCCCACTCATGGGTGAGAGGCAAATGAAGATGTAACGCCCTTCCCTGGACTGAACACTTGCTATATCCTGAGAATACTGTTATTGTTAAGTGCTATAGTCAGTTCCAATTCATAGCAACCATACATAGGGATTTCAAGGAGCAGCTGATGTGTTTCAACTGCCAACCTTGTGGTTAGCAGTCCAGTGCTTATCCAACAATACCATACCAGGACTCTAGAGAATATAGAAGTCATGAAAATAGATGATTTTATTGCCTTCATTCCATTTACATTTTAATGGATAAAGACATCCTGTATGACATTATGATAGATAAAACAGCAGAAAATTATGCAGGTAAAATAGAGAGAGAAGCTAAGGGGCTGGTGTCCATTTTTAATACAATGTTAAAGAAAGGATTCAGTGAGCCAGTGATTTTTGAACAAAGGTAGGACATGACAGGGAAGAGCGTGAAAGAGCCAGCATGGGAGAGGACCTTACAGAGTCTGTGAGTCACAGAATATTTTCCCAAGTACCATCTAATTTGATCCCCACAACAATGAAGTACATTAGGTAGTGTTATGTCCATGTCACAGATGAAAGAAACTCTGAGGTTCAACTATGTCACCATTTGCCCAATATCACACACTATACCGTAATGCTGGGGCAATAAACTGTTACAACTCAGTCTTGGAACTTTCCTACTGCCCCAGTTCTGTGTGAATTGCTGGTATTGCAGCTTCTTGGAAACACCCAAGAAACTTGCCAGAAAGGTGATCACAGAGGTGAAGGGTCTGAAAACTGAACACAGAATAACTGAAATGAAAAAAAAAAAAAAAAAAAGTGGGGGAGACTTGGAGAAGGACAACATTTGAAAGGCTGCCAGTTAGAAGTAGGAAGATTGTCCAGTATTTCTCCAGAGACTACTAGGATCAATACATGGAAATTATAGGGAGGTAAATTTCCATTAAGATACTGGAATATCTAGTGATTGAGATTATCTGGTGCTAAGAGCTACCCGAATGGAGCGGACTGTCTTGTGAAGTTATGAAATTCCAGTTACTGGAGTTACTCAAGCCAAGGCCAAAAGGCCATCTGTCTGAAATAAGGGCAGATTCCAATACGCATGTGAAGCTACATGGGTTGACCAATAAGGTCTTTTCCAATTCTGCGTCCTGATTACACACACACTCAAGCAGTGTAGCACAGTAATTAATAAGAGTTTGGGCTGTGAAGTGAAACAACTTGGTTAAAATCCAGGCTCCACCACTTAAGTACACACCTTTGTGTACTTAATCTCTGAAAGGCAGTTTCCTAATCTGAAAAATGGGGTAAATAATAGAAACTAGTCCTGCTGTGGTACTGTAAGATAAGCACTGGACTGCTAACCACAAGGCTGGCAATTCAAACCCATTGGCCGCTCCTTGGAAACCCTCTACAAAGTCACTAGGAGTAGGAATCAACTTGCACTTAGCAATAATATCTAGGTTGTTGTGACAATTAAATGAGATAAATCAGGTAAAGGGCTTAACATAATGGCTGGCATATTGTTTCACTATTGTGATACATATATTGCATCTGTAAACATGTGTACAAAATATAGATAACCAGCAAAAATCCATATGCCATCAAATCAGTTCCAACTCATGGTGAACCCAAGTGTGTCAGGACAGAACTATGCTCCATAGGGTTTCCAGATGCCTTTCAGGTAGACTCCAACCTACAACTTTTAGGTCAGCAGTCAATCTGGTTAGCCATTTACACCATTCAGAGACCCTTGTGAATTACACAGAATATGGACAAATCTGTTTATCTGTCTCTATTTTTGGCAGCAAGAAGAATTCAATATCCCAAACTGAGTTCTTACAGTACAGTACATTATAACATGATTATATTAAGCACTGGACCACTGGACTTTGAAGCGCAAGATCAGCAATTCGATCCTGCCAGCCACTCTGATGGAGAAAGACGAGGCTTTCTGCTCTCACAAAGATTTACAGCCTGGGAAACCCTACTATGAGTTGGAACCGATTCAACAGCACTTAACAACAATAAAATAATAGTATTAATAAACACATTAAACAGCTTCTTAGTCCACCATTTCATACTATATCTTTCTTTTCAGAAAAAATGCAACATTTGAGATGCCAATTTGAAACTTATACAGAAAATTCAGCATACCTAATAAATGAACCAGCTGAGAAGAAACAAGGTACTTAAATCAATAATTGTTGTTGTTGTTAAGTACTGTCGGGTGTGTTCCGACTCATAGCGACCATGTATAGGGTATTCAAGGTGCAGCTGGTGGGTTTGAACTGCCGACCAAGCGGTTCAAACTGACTTTGCAGAGCCGTGTATTATCCTGCAGCATCACATCAGGGCTCTTCCTATAGTGTCTCCGTAAGTGAGAACTAATTTGATGGTAGTGGGTGGCTTAGTGCAAGAAAAAGCATTTTCCATGATTTAAAAGCTGATGTGCAACAAGTGAAAGTGATTGTGATGAAGAATTTGCCTGAATATTGTTGGTTCAATAGTTTCAAACAGTAGACACATTGATATAATATTAAAGGAGTCCTGGTATGGCAATGTAGGATAAGCACTTTACCATAAAGTCAGTTTGAACTGTAAGGTCAGCAGTTCAAACTCACCAGCAGCTCCTCGGAAACTCTATACAGAGTTGCTATAAGTGGGAACTGATTCAACATCATTTAACAACACAAAGGTCAAATATAGACATTAGTAACCCAGGTATTTACTATACTATGTATGTGTAGCAAGGGAAAGAGAAGGAATTAAGCTTTGATAGTGCTTTATTTGTATTTTATTGATATTTACATTATGTATATCCACTGATATATACTTTATCAGTGTTAATACTCTATCATTCTAGATCCCAATAAGGAGAGGCCAAAAGAAAGAATCCAGAAAGAGAAGCTATTACAAGCCAAGGGAACTGGGACTTAAGACACCCCTGAGTGTTAAAAGTTCTATGAAAATAAGCTGAAGGCAGGACTTGATGATACTGCTCTGAGGGTTCAATATTAGCACAGCAGAATGTACAGTAAGTGTGTGAGAAGAAAACATCCAAATCCCAAAGGTCAAAGAATGGTGATGGTCAGAATCCAAGAAATCACACTGTCCCACTAAACAAAATATAAGGCTGATCTTGAAAATGGAGTGAAGTTTATCTCTGCTCACATTATTTGTGATTATTTGTATTGTAAAATGGCACCAATGTGAGAATGAATCTAGACTTTCAAGTACTTATGGTGAAAAATACCTAGAGCTGACTAATAGATGGTGACAGAGACCCCAAGTAATCTCTAGAATATTATTTTATTTATCATCTTGAAAAATGTGACATACTCTAAGATCTTCAAAAGGAACAGAAAAAAGTATCTATAGCCATTAAGATTACTTTCTAAAACTCTGATACAGCCAGGTTTAATAGGGAAATTAAGAAAACCTCCTAGTAACTTTTAGTTGAAGTTAGAAGACTGAGCATATACAAGTATCTTGCTCCTTCTAAAACTCCACTCAAATAATAGTAAAAACTGTTTTAAGTCATTCTCTCACAAGGAGAAAGAAAATAAAAAATAAGACAACAGCAATAAAATTTGGGAAGCTAGAAAACAAATGGATATGTCTTTATGGATTTAGTAGACCTGAAAGCTGAAAGCCACAACAAATGTAAGAAAAGCCAAGAGGCAGCATTACTTATCCAAGCCCTGAAGGCTCACGAATCAACACCATTAAGTAATCATGCAACACAGACTAAACGAGGCAATCTACTTCCAAATATCAGTCAACCAATAGAATCCTCAATCAGAAACCAAAGCTTCAAAAGGTTCATTCCTGTTCGAACTCCTGCTAAGCACTTGCATTTCCACTCCAGATATACTGAATCGAATCTACATTTTACAAAGATCTCCAGGTAATTCTTATAGCTGCTCAGTGGATTCTTACTTGAGGGTCTCATTAAAACATAGATTCTGATTCAGTATATCTGGGATGAAAATAAAAATTCTCAGCAGAGGTTGAACTGGAATGAGCTGGTCTGAATCCCTGGTGAAAATGCTATGATCTCAATGGTCCTATATGCAACTGATCACAAGGATGTCACGGGGCCAGGCAGTGTTTAGTTCTTTTGTACAGGCATTGCCATGAGTCAGGGGCAGACTCATGGAGCTAACAATAACAAACCATGACCAATTTGACTAATTAGCAAATTTCCAATAACTCTTCCCCATTTCACCTCGCCAATCAACTGCCCCCTCTCCAATACAACAAAACACTATATTTGTTGTTATGTGCCATGGAGTCAGTTCTGACTCACAGTGACCCTGCATAGGGTTTCCGAGGCTGTAAATCTTTACTGGAGCAGAAAGCCTCATCTTTCTCCCATGGAACAGCTGGTAGTTTCGAACTGCTGACCCTGAGATTAGCAGCCCAATTCGTAACCACTATGCTACCAGAGCTCCTTAAGTCTTCAAACTATGATCTATGGCAAAATTCAGTCTTTTTATTGACTGTTATTTTACAACTGTTAGCTAAGAGAAGTTTTTACCTTTTTAAGCGATTACACTTTAAATGTTCATATAATACCTACAAATTAACTTCAATTTTGTCTCTTTGTCCCACAAAGTCTAAAATATTGATTATCTGGACTTTTGAGCAAAGGTTTGCTAATCCCTGCATTAGAGGATTATTAGTTTCCAGAATGAAAATAGCAGATCTCTTGATTAGGGAATGTGCATGACAGTTCAAGAATAAGGGACTGAACTGCTGAGAAAAGTCATCAAGTCATACACAGATTGTTGAAATATTTTTCTGACCCCACCATTGTAATAATATGCTGACAGAGACTTCACATCAGGTAATAAAATGACTCTTTTCGGGGAAATTTGAGCAACTCAAGAAACAAGACTTAAAGATAACCACAGTAGAGGCTTTCCTGTGAAACAGCGTTACCTGATCGCTATACCAAGATTCTTTAACCCCCACCACACACACACACACACACACACACACACACACACACAGATTCCAATCAGCTTTGAAGAGGTATCCTACTCTTAAATGTGAGCACTCAGTCAATCATCTAGACAATTCAGGTCAGGATCTAACACAGGTGACTGAAAGAGAGAGAAGAAAAGACACTTTGGGAGGAGTTGAACCTAACAGGGAAAAATTAAGTATTTTTTAAACATGTTTTCCACAGAGAGAAAGGAGATAGTATTGTATTCCATGCACCATGAAACAAGAATGAGATGCTATTAAAAAGAAAAGAAAAGCAAAAATATCGCTTGAAATTAAAAATATGAAAATAGATATGAAACCTCAATAGAAGAGTAAAAAGTAAATGTCTTTTTTACTTTTCAAAAGTAAAGTAAGGGGGGGCTACAAAGGCAAGAAGTGACTGGCTTACAAGCTTTCAAGAGGGAGCCTAGTTCCAGAGGGTATGGGGAAGGTGGAATCTCCACTGAGTGGTTTCCAACCTGTCTGGGTGGGGCTGATGAAAGGAGATGGGGTAAGACTACACTAGTGAATAATTGCTATCAGGACTGACTGTGAGATCGGAAATGTAAAGGTAGATGTTTTCTAACAAAAGGAGGGGAGTGATTGATTTTGCAGTCCAGTAGCAGAGGTCCCTGGGACCATCAAGGGAGAAGAGCGGAGGTGCAGGACCCTATCCAGAGAAGCAGTGATGCCCGAAATAGAGGCAGAGACAATGACATGGAGAGATGGAGCAGCTGGGGACTCTGGACTCAGGGAGGGAGAGGGGCTCCGTACTGAAGGCCAGTGGGGGGGGGCAGTCTTGTGGGGTGTACCCTTTGGTTGTTTGATGATGCATGGAGGGGCCTATAATCATTGCAATGAAACGAGATATAATAGGATGAATGTAAAGTGGTGTTTTCCCATGTAAACTATCACGTAATTCACAAGGGAAAAAAAAAAAAGAGCAGTAGGCTTCCCAGACCCTGAAACAAGTAAATCTGAGTGACTTTGGGCAGGGTGCTCACTTGGGTGACTCCTGGCACTTTAAGTGGGAGAGCTAGGTTTGCTGACCTACAGAGCTGAAGTGCCTTCAGCTTTAGCTGATGCACACAGGCAGAGTGGTGTGTCCTGTGCACATTTACCGGCAGCTGACTTGAACAACTGTGCCCTGAATATTTTCTGATCCTGTATTATAACCTGTTACCTTCTCTAGCAAACCCTTAACTGTTAGCATGACTTCTGTGTGCCCACTGCAACAAAGTATCGAACCCAACTGAGGAGTAGAGGGTTGTGGGAAAAACAGTTGTTGTTTCATATTTTGCAGTATATTAAAATATGGTAAAGAAAGAGGGGAACTTTAAAATTAAAATCATGGAAGTGATGTAGCTGTGGCTGATGACAAGGTCTAAGGTAAACAAAACCAACACTCCCCCCCCCCAAAAATAATAAATTTTAAAAAGTAAAGTAAAAGGGAAATATCTCAGTAGACCAAAAAAAAAATAAAAAAGAGAGGGGGAAATGGAAATAGTTAAGAACATTAAAAGGCCAGTTCATGAGCTCCAACATGCAAATAACAAGAATTCTAAAGATAAGACATAAAACCAAACCAAACAGAAAATTAATTATCAAATACATTATCAAAAAAAAAAAAATTACCTGAAAGTATAACAGACAAAAAGAATAGAGAAAGGCTGAAGAGATTTCAGAACTCTGGAGAAACAAAAGACTTCCATTTTCATTAAAGACCACACATAAAGGATCCAGAAAATCTGAATAGCTTCAAACTTCCCAAAGCACCAGACTAAAAGTTTAAAAACATGGATCTATGTCTTTACGGGGTCATTATGGGTAGGAACTGACTCAATAGCACTTAACAACAATGCCTTTTCAATTCTGAAGAAAAATTATTTTCCACAGAGAATTCTAAAACCAGCCAAACCACAATTAAGTGTAGGGTAGAACAAAGATACTTTCATGCACACTCCCACCTCCCAGTCCCATTTCTCAAAGAACTCCTCAGTAAACTAAAAAAAGGTATTCAGAGAAGCATCTCAAGTGAGAGACAAACAGTTTCCAGGATGATAGTAAAGGACTTTATGACAAAGGGAAATCATTCCAAGTTGAAGCAAGTTAGAAGGTTGCAGGAGATATTTCTTCAGGAAGAGAGAATTGATAGTATGTCTAAAGTTTGAATATATTAAGATAATTTAAGGACAGTTTACAGTTGACTCTGTGATAGATTCATATAGATTAAAAAAATGAAGCAAGTGAACATAACAACTATTAACTTCAGGAGAAAGAAAATGCTAGGCAAGAAGGAAGATATCATACTATATTACCTGGTTCAACTATAAATACCACAGAAACAGTCCTAATACGTAAACATGAAACATTGCTCTAAAGATATCCCTATATAACTATATTGGAAGGATGGAGAGATAGAAAGAGTATTGCCCTGGGTTAAGAGCTGGGTGGTAGGGAAACAAAAACATCACGAAGTTACATGCTATTTAAATAAGGAGAAAGGAAAGAAAGAATCCAACAAAATTTGAGAGTGCTTACCTCTGAAATGTACAAAATGAATTCAGGGCAAAGGGGAAATACTGATGTTTTTCTTAACAAACTTAGTAAGGATTATTTATCCCTTGAACTATTTACATGTAAAACTTAGGGAAAAAATTCAAAGTAACATTTTGAAAGGAAAAAGGTAACACTACCCAAATCTATAACCTATCCATATAACTACAGACACTTTGTTATGTATTGTCATGTCAGTTCCAGTTCATAGTGACCCTATGTAAGGTTTCTGAGTAGTGGCTGGTGGTTTGAACTGCTGACACTGCAGTCATCAGTCCAGCGCTTAATCTTCAATGCTACATTAAGCCTCTACTACATAGATATCCAATGTTTATTTTTTACAAATCCTCGTCTTCCAAAATCCTAGTGCTAACAGGTTTCTTACTGCAACGGTGTGCAAACTAACAGTGAAACTGTGCTGACAGTCTGTCTTGTGCATCCTCCAGGAACCAGCTAGTAAGGAGATGGTCCTCAATAACATGGTATCAAAGAGTGAATAAATAAATGAATACGCAGATTTTAAAGAGTAAAGTAATGAATTGTAGTATTAAGAGTAGATTGTATTCCCTTGATCTAGATTTTTTACACCAAAACTGCCAAAGAAATGCCACTGATTATTTAGAAGCCACCACCCATCTGTCAGTTTGATGTGTTGTTATAATGCCAGAAGCTAAGGCACCATTATTTCAAATACCAGTAAGGTATGAGCTTCCAAGCTAAGATAAATAAGAAAGAAAGGCCAAGCAATCTAATTCCAAAAATTCAGCAATGACAACCTTATGTACCACAACAGAATATTGTCTTAGTCATTGTGTTTGAACATATCAGGAGGGATCAGTCACTAGAGGTGGATATGTGAGGTGATGCCAGTGATGATTAACAATCAGGCAATGTTTCATTCTGCTGTACACAGGTCACCAAAAGTCAGACTCAGCTTATATCTATCTATATTATATGATACTATTTAGAAATGGGATCCTTGTGTGGAACTGTAGCATAAGCACTGGACTACAAGGTTGGTTTGAATCATGGGGTTGGAGGTTCAAACACACCAGCCGCTCTTCAGAAGCCCTATACAGGGTTGCTATGAGTCAGAACCAACTTGACAACACTTAACAACAACAACATTTAGAAACAAATAATTGTGGTACTACACAAAGGGTTGTTGAAAGGTGGACTGCTATACTTTTGGCAGACTTTTAAAAATAATCTTTTTTAAAATGAACAATTTAAAATTATTTTTATAGTGGCTTCAAAATGATCACGTCTATGTTATACGGAGAATATAATTTTGTTGTAACTAGGTGCTGTCAAGTCCACAGTGACCCTATGCACAAAACTGCCTTGTCATACGCCATCCTCTCAATTGTTGCTCGTTTGAACCACTGCTGCTGCCACTACATCAATTCATCTCCTTAAGGATCATCTTCTTTTTGCTAACTCTCCACTTTACCAATCACTTCTCCAGAGTGGTCCCTCCTGATGTGTCCGAAGCACGAGACAAATTCTATTATTATTGATTCCAACACATATTTATTTGTTCTGGCAGTCCATAGTACTTTTAATATTCTTCAGCTACACCGTAACTCAAAAATATCAATTCTTCTACACTCTGAATGTTTGAGGTAATCAAAAAGATCATGACTTAGGTCAGGCGGATCTTAGTCATCAAACTAACACCTTTGCTCTTCAACACTATAAAGGGGTGTTGTGCAGCAGATATGCCTAATGCAGTACATCACTGAATGTATTGATCCCTGCTTCCTTGAGTGTTGACTGCAGATTGAAGCAAAAAGAAGTCTGACAACTTCACAGTTTTCTCCATTTATCATGATGTAATTTATTGGTCCAGTTGTGAGGATTTTTGTTTTCTTTACACTGAGGTGCAATCCATAATGATGCTGTGGTCTCTGATTTCATCAGTAAGTATTTTAAGTCTTCTTCACTTACAGCAAGCAAGGCTATATCATCTGCATATCACAGGTTCTTAATAAGTCTTACTCCAAACCTGATGTCCTGTTATTCTTCATATAATCCAGCTTCTTGAATTTTTTGCTCCTCATACAAATTGAATAAGTATGGTGAAAGAATACAACCCTGGTATACACCTCTCCTGATTTTAAACCATTTAGTGTTCCCTTGTTCTGTTCAAATGACTGTTTATTGGTCTATGTACACAGTGCTCATGAGCACAATTTAGTATTCTGGAATACCCATTCTTCACAATGTTATACATAGTCTGTCACAGTCTACAAAGTCAAAAGCCTTTGAATAGTCAATAAAGCAAAAGCAAACGTATTTCTTCTATCCTCTGCTCTCAGGCAATATCTATCTTATGTCAGCAGTGATATCCCTAGTTCCACCTCCTCTTCTGAATAGGACTTGAGTGTCTGGCAATTCTCTTTTGATATACTACTGCAACCATTTTTTAATTATCTTCAGAAAAATTTTACTTGCTTGTTATATTAATGATATAGTTCAATGATTACCGCATTCTGTTGGGTTACCTCTCTTTGGAATCAGCACAAATATGGATCTTTTCCAATTGGTTGACCAGGTAACAGTCTTCCAAGTTTCTGGGCACAGGTGAGTGAGTGCCTCCAGTGCTGCATCAGTTTGTTGAAAGACTTCAATTTGTATTCCATCAATTGCTGGAGTCTTGTTTTTTGACAATGCCTTCAGTGCAGCTTCGACTTCTTCTTTCAGTACCATCAGTTATTGATCATATGCTACCTCTTGAAATGACTGGACATCAGTCATTTCTTTTTGGTACAGGGACTCTGTGTATTCCTTCCACTTTCTTTTGATGTTTTCTGCAACATTCAATATTTTGCCCATGAATTCCTTCGATATTTCAAGTCAACACTTAAATCTCTTTGTCACTTCTTTAAGCTTGAGAAATGCTGAACGTGGCCTTTCCTTTTGGTTTTCTAACACCAGCTCTTTGCACATTTCATCATGATACTTGACTTTGTCTTCTTGAGCTGCCCTTTGAAATTTTCAGTGAAGCTCTTTTACATCATTATTTCTTCCATTCATTTTAGCATCATTAAGTTCAAGAGCAAGTTTCAGAGTTTCCTCTGACATCTATTTTGGTCTTATATTTCTTCCCTTTTTTAATGACCTTTTGCTTTCTTTCCGATATCATCCCACAACTCTTTTGGCCTTCGGTCATTAGTGTTTAATGAATCAAATCTGTTCTTGAGATGGTATTTAAATTCAGAAGGGACATACTCATGGTCATATTTTGGCTCTTGTGGTCTTGTTTTAATTTTCCTCCATTTCATTCTGAATTTGTATATAATTGATGGTCTCTTCCACAGTTAGCTCCTGGCCTTGTTCTGGCTAATGATAGTGAGCTTTTCCACCATCTCTTCCCACAGATGTAGTCAATTTGAATCCTGTGTATTCCATCTGATGAGGCCTTTTATGTTGTTTAAAAAGGTATTTGCAATGAATAGGTCACTGCTCTTGCAAAATTCTATCATGCAATCTCCAGCATCATTTCTATCACCAAGATCATATTTTCCAGCTACTCATTGTTCCTCTTTGTTCCCAACCTTTGTGTTCTAATCACCAGTAACTAACAATGCATGTTTGATTTACTTCAGATTGAAGAAGTTTGTACAGTTCTTCAATTTCACCCATACAGGCTTCATTGGTTGGTGTGTACATTTGAATAATAATGGTATTAACTGCTCTTCCTTGTGCTGTTGTCGTTAAGTACCTTCAAATCAATTCAAATTCACAGAGACCCTGCATAAGGTTTCTCAGGAGAAGCTAGTGGGTTAGAATTGCCAGTCTTGCCATTAGCAGTCCGGTGCTTATCCTACACTGATGTACAGATAGTACTGTACTTCAAGATAAATCTTGAAATGCTCTTTTTGACAATGAATGTAATGTCATTCCTCTTTCATTTGTTATTCCTAACACAGTAATCCGTAAGATTGTCTGATTCACAATGGTCGACAGCTGTCAATTTCAGTCCTCTAATGACTAAGATGTTGACCTTCATGATTTCCATTTCATTTTTGACAACTTCTTATTTTCCTACATTCATGCTTCATACATTCCATGTTCTGATTATTAACAGATGTTTGCAGGTGCTTCTTGTCATTTTGGAATGCGCCCCATCAGCAAACGAAGCTTTGTTCCATTCATGTCATCATGGTCAACTCTCCTTCCAGGAGGCAGCTCTTCTCCGTCATATGGTTAGTGCCTTCCAATCTGAGGGGCTTATTCTGGCAATATTTGTGACACCATTCTGCTGCTATTCATAATGTTTTCATCTTCAGGTACCATATCTTACAATGTTTAGCAGCTATTCATAAGGTTTCCAGTGGTTAAACATTCAGAAGTAGTACCCCTCTCCTAATCTTCACACTTATCTTCTTCCTAATCTGTCTTAGTCTCAAAATTCTGCTGAAATCTGTCCACCACAGGTGACCCTACTGATATTTCAAATATTGATGGCATAGCTTTCAGCATGCAACATGCAAGCCACCACAGTATGACAAACTGACAACTGGTGGCACAATATAATAGGCCATCCAATTGATTCTCCTTTATAACATGTGATCATTACAAGGTAAATTACCTACTGGTTAATTAGGTTTAAAAAAATATTGTCAATTGAAAGGAAAAGAGTATCATACAGAATGGGCAGGCAGGTTCCATGGCTGACTAACCAAAGAAATTCTTAGGAGACAAATGACTTAAAATCAAGTCTAACCATAGACGAAATACTCACAGCCACTATTTCACCACATGTCTCCTGAGCACACCTGGGACCAGACTCTTTTGCTGTTTCTATAACAGCACTGTGTGCAAACTGTGATGACACTGAGTAAAGAAATCAGTGGGATACTGAAGTTGGCATATCATATTTCAATGGCCTATACTCTAGTGACTCTGGAATCAAACATGACTGGCTGCAAATCCTAGCACCACCATTTGCCAGCCATAGCACACTACATAATATCTTTAAAACTTGAAATCTCGAAAATGGAAAAAGTAATAAATACCCATTCCACTGGAATAGCACAAAGAAACCAAATCTGCTGCTGTCAAGATGTTTCTGCCTCAAAGAGGCCCTATTGTTGCCAAGTGCCATTGAGTTGGTTCCGACTTAGCAACCCTGTACAGGGTTTCTGGTGGGTTTGAATTAGCACCCATGGTTAGCAGTCCAGTCTTATCCAACAGCACCACACCAGAGCAGAGTAAACTGTTTCATAGAGTTCCTGAGGCTATAAAATCATTTGAAAGCAGACTGCCTCATCTTTTTTCCTTGGAGCAACTTGTGGGTTCAATCCTAACTATGAAGAGTTCATATTTAAAATATTAAATGTACTCAAAGCAATAACGAATAGGGCTTGGCACATAGTAAATGTTCAGTTTGTGCCAGTGTTTAATATGTGTATTCTTATTCGTAAGTGTGCGGGTATAGGCAATACAAACACACACACACTTTCTCTTTCAAAATTGGAGAGCTGAATAGAAAGCCCAGACACTTTTAAATTAACTTTAAATTAATAAAATAATTAGGATAAAATGTCTAATCAAAACGTAAGAATGAAAGAAAATTACCCTGGAAAGTTGAATCTGTATATCTAAATCTGGAGATGCTTCTAATTGTTATAAATGAGTTACATTTTTAGATTCATCTATCATTAATCTTTTTTCCTTGTTGTTGTTGTTGTTTTTAAGTACTGCCAAGTCAGTTCCAATTCGTATGGACCTTTTATAGGGTTTTCAAGGAGAGGCTGGTTAAGTTTGAACCACTGACCTTTGGTAAACTGTGTAGTGCTTATTCTACAGAGCTACACCAGGACTCCGGATAAATCAAAATTATTATTTCTAGAAAATTTGGTTATCTGAATGATAAAACTCTCCACTTAAAAAAAAAACAACAAGAAATATCACTACTTTTTTTGTTTCTGTAGTGACTGTTCAATGCTTTCAGAGTCATAATAAGATAGAATACTGAAGAAAAAAGTACCTGCAGTTAAAATACTTGTATGACTTTTTATATCCATCATCCTATTTGATCCTACTAAAAATCCTGTGATGTAATACATTATTATGTAACTATATATATAGGTGCTCAGTAAATAATTTGCCCAAAATCACACAATAGGAAGTGGAGATAATCGGACTCTAAAACCTTTCATCTTTCTATACTGTAATATAGACATATTAATTAGCGTATTTTGGCACTAATAATCTATGTGAATTGATTTAGAGTATAATAAAATGTATTTAGCATCAAAACTAAATTTAATATAAGTCATGGACTCTTAAGAACTTCATGGCTGAAGAGATAAAGGGCAGAGGGCAGCTCATCCATTCTGTCACCCAGTAACAGAATCAGTAATCCAAGTCAGCTTCCATGAATCCGAAAAGTATTGAAAATTTGATTACCTAATGATCAGCTCTTAAAAATTCCTTTCAGACACTCTATAACCTCCGCTTATGAATCTTAAATCCACTCTTAAAGTGGAACAGTATGATGCCCACTTTTCTGAATTACCCTAAAGATGTTAAGTCAGCATTCATGCTCTCCCCATTTTCATTTCTCATAACATAATATTAAGGCTCTTTTTCACTCTGGCAACCTCCTTAGATTGTTTTGTCAAAATCCCTCTTCAGTGTCACCCAGCATTAAAACCCCAATTCAGAATGTATTCAGAAAGCTTTGAGCATAATCAGCATCAGTTTTTGAACCCATTCTCTTAATGACACTCAGATGGTGTTAGGTTGTTAAATGCTCAAGTCTAAGTGACAGCTCAAACTGGCATAATGCACAAACACACAAAACTTCCCGTTGTTGTTGTTGTTAGGTCCCATCAAGTCAGTACCAACCCATAGCAACCTTATGCACAGCAGAACGAAACACTGCCCGATCCTGCGCCAACTTCACTATTGTTGCCA
>NW_006408804.1:2491128-2497021 GCF_000296735.1 Chrysochloris asiatica
GCTATGAGTCGGTTCCGACTCGATGGCATCTGACAACAACAACAACAACATATCTAGTCAAACACTTAATTAACTCACCCTTAATGTGATGGCTGAAGTTCTGGTGTGGTGCTGTGGATTAATGTGCAGGATAGCAGTTGGTTTGAACCACAAGGTCAGCGGTTCAAGCTCACCAGTCACTCCTAGGAAACCCTATATAGGGTCGCTATGGGTCAGAACTGATTTGACAACACTTAACAACAACAACAACAGTGTAATGCTGGAGTCCTGGTGTGGCACTGTAGGATAAGCACTGGACTGTAAGGTTAGCTTGAACCACAAGGTTGGCAATTCCTCAGAAACCCTATACAGGGTGGCTATGATTCAGAGTTGACTCGATGGCACTGAACAACAATGTGATGGCTGTAACTGTGGTTGCCTTGGCAGGGCTAGATCAAATGATTTCATGGGCCTTACACAACCCATAAGGAGCTCTGGTAGCGTAGTGGTTATGAATCAGGCTGTAAACCGCAAGGTCAGCAGTTCGAAACTACCAGCTGTTCCACAGGAGAAAGATAAAGTTTTCCTCTCCCGTAAAGATTTACATCCTCAGAAACCCTGTACAGGGTCGCTGTGATTGGGAACCAACTCCATGGCACTTAACAACAACAACATACAACCCACGGGAGTCCTGTTGTGGCACTGTGGGTTAATGCTCTGGCCTATAAAGTCCGATGAAATTGCAAGTCGGTCGGTGGTTGAAGCTCACCATTCGCTCCTAGGAAACCCTAGGCAGGGTTGCTATGGGTCGGAACGACTGGACAACACTTAATAACAACAATAACAAATAAAGCCCAGAGGTCCCTGGGCTAGATCAATGGAAAAAGGAAAAACACCCACAAGGATAAGAAAAGCTGTGTGCTTAGCTGGAGTTTAAGAGTCTCAGTGGGAAAGATAACCAACATCGCTTGGCTATTTCTCTATACTGGGCACGATGCCTTCACTTTGTTGCTGCTATTATTATTAACTGTCATCGAATTGTCCCCAAACTCATAGCATCCCCATGTACAAAGGGATCAGACAACTGTGATCCAGAAAGTTTCCATGGATGGTAGTCACCAGGCCTTTCTTCCTTGCCTGTCTAAATCTGGAAGCTCTTCTGGAACCTGCTCAGCATCATAGTAACATGCCGTCCACCACCGATGGATGGTGGCTATGCATGAAATACATTGGTTGGAACTTGAACCCAGAGCACCTGCATAGAAGACAAGAATTGTAATGCTGAACCACCAGTGCCTCATGATTTCTAGTACAGCCTCATAATTATCTTATTAGTGTAGTGGTTACAAATCGGGCTACGAACCGCAAGGTCAGCAGTTCGAAACTACCAGCCATTCTGCGGGAGAAAGATGAGGCTTTCTGCTCCCATAAAGATTTACAGCCTCGGAAACCCTATACAGGGTCATTATGAGTCGGAACCGACTCCACAGCACAAAACAACACCTCATTAAATAACTCTATGATGTAAAAGTCAGCGTCACTGTTTACAGCTAATGAAATTAAAATTCATAGAAGGTAGCTTTCTCTTTGCTACACAATTACGAAGAGGTAGAGTTACTTTTAATATTCATCTTTCTATACATGTTCTTTCTATAATACAGTTTCCCACCTTATTGTTGCTGTGTGCCACCAAGTCGGTTCCGACTCACAGATGGTGGGTTTGAACCACCAACCTTGTGGTCAGTGGTCCAGTGCTGATCCTACAGCATGTCATCAGGACTCCTTGCTGTTGTTGTTCTTATGTGACATCGAGTTGGTTCCAACTCATAGCCGCCCTGTATAGGGTTTCCAAGAAGTGGCTGGTGGGTTTGAGCCCTGTGGTTAGCAGTTCAGTGCTTATCCTATAGTGCCACACCAGGAATGCTTAGGAGTAGGGAATAAGTATAACCTAAATAAGACTGGCCATCCCAGAACCACCTTGTTGTTATATTGTGCTTACATAGCATTGCAACACATACACAGACAAGCACACACATACTGGATAACTCCAAAAGCACTGGTAAGTAAGGAAAAGTACTTTTTCCAAAGACCCCTGTAAGACAGTGTTGTTGTTGTTGCTGTTAAGTGCCATCGAGTCAACTCCAACTCATAGAAATCCTGTATAGAGTTTATGAGAAGCAGCTGGTGGGTTTGAACAAGCAACCTTGTGGTTCACAGTCCAGTGTTGATTCTACAATGTCACACCAGGAGTCCAGTGAGAGAGTAGATAGTAATATATATCAATCAGCCTTACAAATCTCAATAAAAAAATATTTCAACTATGTATTGAAGAGGCAATATTTGCATAGAGACTAGTAGAGCCGGTTCTAGAGTCAGGCTTCCTAATTCTAGACTTCACTGGCTCTGTGACCTTGGGCAGGTTACTTAACCTTTCTATGCCTTAGTTTGTTCACCTGTAAAATGTAAAAAATAGAACCGAGATGCAGAGGAAATAAATTTAAGAAGTTAGAAGATGAGTTCCCTGGCCGCCTGGACATCGGGGGTGAGGGGACACCCCAGGCCACCTGGTTCTTTGAAGTGATGGTAGCTGGGAAGTTGGTCCACTCTAAGAAGAAAGGTGATGGCTGTGTGGACACAGAGAGCAAGTTCCTGAATTTGGTAGCCACCATCAAAGCAGCCTTGGCTCAGGGGTAGTGTACCCCGAAGGCAGAGCCCAAGGACCTTGGCCCGCCCCTCTCAGCAGAGGCTTAATGACAGGAAAGACTGAAATGTCTTCTTGTCTTTCCCAGAACCTCTCTTGGCCGCTGGGTGGGGGCAGAGGTTGACACTCCTAGTCTCTTCCTCTGCGTGTGTTTATCTGTTCCAGGAATGTAACTTTTCACACTGACTCCATTCCAATCCTGTCTCCCACTTTTGCAATCCTCCCAAAGGCCCTTTGTATCTTCCAAAGGTTCCGCCTCTGGGGTTCTTAAGGGGAGCCAAGAGAGGGATCAGGATGTGTGAGCGAGTGAATGTCTCCGATTGCTACCATTCACAGTGAACAAACAAGTCAAACTTGGGGGAAAAAAGTTATGTGACTCCTATGAATTCTATCAGGCAAATAGTAAACATGTTACGCTTGATCTGCCTTTGTACATTTGTGTGTGCTTAGTCATTCCATCCCAAGCCCAGTGCCTCCCTTCAAAGCCTATGCCTCTGAATGGCTTTGACTAAATCTATTATGAGTTCGAAGAAAAAGACAACATTGTGGGTTGGTATGAATAGGAAGGGGGCAGATATCTTGAATAGGCCACAAAGCTCAGAAAGATGAGTAAAACTCAAGAGACAAACAGAGTGAACAGCAAGAGCAAAGGTAACAGACAATAGCATAGATATATGTGGAAGAGTGAATGGATCTCTCATAACTAAAGAATGTTTTTGTTACTGCGTGCTGTCAAAGAAAATAGTGCCATATTTTTGCAAAAATTACGCACATTCTACATCTTTGCAAACCATGCAAATCTATGCATTATTTTCAAAAGCATTATATCATTTTCCTACATGTTTCCATTTTTTTTTTTTTTTTAATCACAGCATCGCGTCCTGGACTGCGAACTGCAAGGACAGCCATTGGAGCCCACCAGCTGCTCAACAGGAGAAAGAAGACGCTTTCAGCTCCCACAAAGATTTACAGCTTCAGAAACCCTATAGGGGGTCACTCACTATGAGTTGGAACCAACTTCACAGCACTTAACAACTTCTATTTTTACATTTTTCCATAAATATGCTTTATGATATATTTAATGTTACTAGGATAAAACTGTAAATCTCATTTTCCTAAACCAAGTGCAATGAATGATGAACTGAATGGGCTTGTGATAGAAATGGGATACCATATTTAAACCAGAGTATGAATGCACTAAGAGCTGAAAATTAGTAGAGCCAGAAATTAGTAAGAAATGATCCAAGGCTTACAACAAGAATAAGATGTTGTTTATATTTTATTACTTTCATAAATCATAAACCGAAACACAACTTTTGATAATCAATACCTTTGAAATCAACAAGTAAAAGTCACCAGAAGAAACTGTGCTCATCTTAAAATAGGCCATTTTAGTTTATTCATTCATTATTATCATCATCATCTGACTCCCAGAATCCTTCAAAGTGAGTCCTCACCACTATCATCTCGAAATATCTGAGCTGCCTGCAGACATCCTTCTGTTAGTTCTGAACTGATGTCATGATTATCACAGCCTTCGGTGTCTTCACCTTAGCCACTGGTATTCTGCTGGCACACAATCCCAGCCTTTCTGAAACAGATGGTTTCTGGGTTATTCCTCCCTAAGCAGAAGCCATCTACTTGTAGACTTCTGCAAACATCACTTGCTCCAGCAGTTCTTAGAGTGTGAATTCATGAATCCCTGACATTTCTTCTCACAAATGTCTTGAATGGGTGATTTACTGATATGTCTAGTTGCTAGCTTGCATGTAAGGTCACCAGATGTGACTGCTACATGACACCAATTGATTTAATATAGTTTTGAACATTATTTTCCATTGAGAGCAGCCATACTGATGAAAAGTAGTAAAGAATTCTTCAATATCAATCTCCCTTGCCTGGCCTATAATGTTTATATACCTATATTTTTTATAATATCACAGTTCATCAATCCCTTCTCATTAAAATGAACAAACACACTAGTGGGCTGTTTTTTGCAAGGCATTGTAACTCTCTTGAAAACAACCATTGGCTTTAATTTTATTCCACTCTCAATGCAAATAAAGACTACAGTGAAACAAGCATTCTTGTTCCCCATGGTTGTAATGGCTACAGTTTTTGTACCTGAAGCAGCTACGGTTCTGTTGGCCAGGATATCAGAAGACATCAAATCCTTACAGAGATAGCAAGTTCAGAGATTTACTTGATGATGAAGTCACAGAAGTTGACCATATTTACAAATATAATCAACACTGACTTGTTCTAGTAAAGAGATAACAAAATTCAAATGTACAGTATACAAGAAGCAAAAATTTTTTTATATACTCACAAGCATATGACCAAGATGATGCCATCATTGATCTAAGACATAAACTCTAATAAGACATAATTAGACTATGAAATAGGCAGACCAAAGATAGCTTAATGCTTTCATATAAGATGATCTGATAAGGTTTTCACATTCAACTGTTGAGACAAAAGGGATGTCTATCAGTTTTGATTTGTTTACTCCTCCAATTAAAAGCCAGAGGCAGAAAATGATTCTGTTAATTCTATCAATGCAGACTGTATCGAATTCCTACTGGATAGCTACTGTATACAATTTATGCCAGTGCAGACTTGGCTTTGTTTACGCTTCCATATGATAGCATGTGATTTATGGAAAGGCTTGTGAAGGTCCAAGGTTCCAGTTGATGACTCAAAAACAATGCGGATTTAAATATCAACTCAATTATGCAGTTTCAATTATGTATTTTCCTATTACCAAGGTGCTACCAAACATAATTTGTGACTTTCTGACCAGGACTTGTATCTTTATTTTACAAATATGGTCAAATAAAACAACTTTGGATTGTTAGATAAGGGTGATGAGGTCAAAATTCACTTCTGAAAATATCACAAGACAAATGTAGTATATACATGGGTGTACTATGCCAGACTTTTAAACATAATTTCATAATATCCATACATTATATGTGATTATGGAGGAGAAATACGCGGCTTTCTATTGCCACACACATTTAAAGTCATAGAAACTCTTTAGAGGTTGGCTATGAATCAGAATTGACTCGATGGCACATAACAACATATGTTTGTAATATATATAACATACCATATATATAACATATTTCTCTTTATTCCTTAAAATAAGCTATATGGCATTTAACAATACACATATATACTGTTTTATATGTATGTATTGTTGTTAAGTGC
>NW_006408804.1:2497687-2498479 GCF_000296735.1 Chrysochloris asiatica
TTTCATGGTAAATCTGTAGTTAATACAATTGATTATCTTAAACCATGTGACCCTTCTAGCTTCATCTTTTTTGTGCTGCTCAAGGACAGTTTAACCACAAAAAACTCACTGTTTCCCTAACAAAGGACACTCCTTCATGACCATGAGTCACCTTTATCCATGATGTATGTTCACATTGTGACTGAAACATCCTTCCCCAATTCACTGTCTGGAGACACTCTACTCACACCTCAAGGTGCCAGTTCAACTGTCCCTTTTGGAAGTCTAGATTTAGCTCTCCTTCCTCACCATCTCTATTAATTGCATTTCCACAGCACTCTGGAGTTATTCTTAACACAAGTAGTATTAATAGTCACATGGAGACAGCTCATTAGGAATATGGATTTTGTCTTCATCTTTGTGTAAATTTCTAGCAGTTAGTAACACAGTGGGAAGATTAAGCAACACCCTGTACATAAGTAACAATGTACTGAATTAGAAGTAAAATACTTCATAAAGAAGTGATTAATCCCAATTAAGGGATCATGGAAAACTTCATGAAGAAGGCAGTACTAAAAAGAAAATAGGAGAAATTAGAGGTAGTTTAACCATACAGATACGAGAGATTCGCTAGATCAGGGACGAGGAACCTTTTTTCTGCCAAAATTTATAACATCCTTTGTGGGCCATACAAAAGTATCAACTTAAAAATTAGCCTGCAAATGGAAAAATTGAAGAGGTGCAAGAGCTGAACAGAAAATTTCAAAGATCAGCTCGAGAAGATAAAGCCAAATACTATAATAAAATGTGCAA
>NW_006408804.1:2506201-2529816 GCF_000296735.1 Chrysochloris asiatica
TAGTTTTAAGGACTAAAGAGAAACAGGGTGGGGTAGGAAAGTTGGGTCTTGAAGCCAGTTAGAAGAATCTGAACTCTATACAGTGGACAATTGGATACTAGTGTTGTCTTCTAAGAGGATGAATAAAATGATCAACTGGTGTTTTAAGAAGAGGACAATGCAGGGTAGGAAGGACCTAGGGAACTGTTGACACCACATAGTAATGAAGGACACAAGAAGCTCTGAATAGATTTGGGAAGTAGCAAGCCTTGCTGCTAAATTGTAAGGTGAGAGGGCAGGTGAGAGAAGACTCAAATATGGCTCAACACCGGGTCACTGAAGTGATGGATCTCACTCAGAAACACACACATAGAATTAATAACATGCACGGAACATACAAAGCAATGTTGATAAAACATTTCCTCGGCCACCTGAGCTATTCTGACATTTTTTTCCCCCTTAATTCCCTCCTGAGCCTTATTTTTTATCAATGAGTGATGAAAATGAGCTAGATAAGTATTAATAATTAAGGGAGTCGGCTCCCAGCCATGTAGCTAGAATCAGTGCCTGTCTCACTAAGTTTATGCAGTAACCATATTTTTCAAAAAGGCTGGGAGACTGGGAATTTGTTTATTATTTACCACTAGAGATTTTTACAGCAGCAATCTAGAAGGAAATGTACTCCCAGGGTTTAAGCTAAAACCTTTGCTTCATTTGCTATTTGCAGTATGCTGTAGTTATTTGTATTCATGCAGTATTTAAAGCAATACAATTTTTGTTTGGGTAACTGATTTTGATGAAGTCAGTTTATTGCAAATATATGTATTTTTTAATTTTTATTATATTTATGAACTAATGCAAGGAAGTTATCAAGTAAATAAAATTAAATATTTTAATTAAAAAACAAAAACAATCTTCAGAAGTATGGATGATTTGGAGCTAAATGTATAAAAGGAAACTTTTTTATTTTTTTAGGAAGCAGCAAATTTTTAAGACCTATGTAAGTGTTTTATATGCCACTATAAAAAGGCAGACGTGGATGATAAACTTATATTTTGTCAGCAAATTCAACAAGATTTTTTGGTTGTGCCAGACACTAAGGATAAGAATACTCCTTCCCTTAGGTGTATTTATCTACTAGAGAAGGTGGACAAATGAAAAAGTAAATGAAATACAAACCAAGGCATGGAATAACAGAATGTTAAAAAAAACTACACAAACAGTTCAGTAGAGAGAGAAAATAGCTTTTTCATGCCATTGTTTTCAAAGGTAACGACAACAACAAGAATCCCATCTAAAAGCCAGAGAGCATTGAAGCCTACTGGTATGAACACTGTAAAATGGACAAGGGTAGACAGAGGATCTGAAGGACCAAAAGGAACATGTCCAGCACAAAAAGTAACCATATAAACTAACCATATAAAATTAAGTATAAACCCTAGACTGGGTGAAAGGTTAGAATACATCCTCTCCCATGTCCCTTTCAAATAATTCAATGTGTACTAGTAAAGATTTGCTGATCTTTTATTTTATGTTATCGTATTACAGGACTAGCTCTTTTTCATTCTTCGGGCATCTACTCTATTTTTGTTTTCTGAACTAAATACTCAAAACCACAGTATTTGCTAAAACGATAGGTGGCTCCATGGAGTAGTCACCACATCTGAATAGGGGGCCAATCTGAATGAAGAACAATGAACCTATCTTAGTCTGGCAATTTTCCATTGTGTATCACTGTAGCACTGCTACTCATCCCTTTATTCAAAAGATGGTTTAAACTATCTATCTGTCAAACACTATGCTTGAAATATAGATACAAGTCATCAAGACAAGTCCATCCTTGCCTACATTAGGTTTTCAGCCATCAAACATTCCAATCTATAACAGTCCCTGGTTACTGAAAGGATCTCAGAAGGGCAAACTACGGTCCACAGGCCTAATGTGAACTACCTGTTTCTATAAATAAAGCTTCTAAAATACACAAGCCCATTGATGTATGTACTGTTTATGGCTGTTTTCACATAACAAATTGAGTTGAATAGTTGCAACAGAAATAGAATTACTCATAGAGCCTAAAATATTTACTATCTAGCCATGTTGAGAAAAAGTATACCAACCCCTCCCTGCTCTAGAAGAAAAAAAAAAAGTTTTAGCAATGTCATGATAAAACACACATACTGTTACTCATAAAACATCCTTGGGTGCCCTAGTTATAAATCAAATCATGAACAGGATTGGCTTGGTAAAAGGTTGTATTTCTACTGCTATATTTTTGGTTATTTGCTTTTTTAGTTTTTTTCCTTCCAAAGAAAAAGTAGGTAACAAAAATGTACCACATGACTAGAGCAGCTTATTCTCTTCAGATGATGGTCATAGTCTCTTAAATTAACACTAGCCATTTGAAAGATCCAGTTTGGGAAATATGACCATGGTGGCAGAAACAATGCTGGAAACATATGACAGAATTTTGCAAGGTGAATGGCTTATTTACTTAAACTGCCTTTTTCAACAACATAAAAGATGACAATATACATAGACTTTAAGAGATGGAACACAAAGAAATCAAGCTGACTACATCTATGGAAGAGTCCTGGTATGGCACCATGGGTTAATGCACTGGATTGCAAAGTCAGTTTGAACCACAAGGTCGGCAGTTTAAGCTAATCAGCCACTCCTCGGAAACCCTAAACAGGGCTGCTAGGGGTAGGAACTGACTCTATGGCACTTAACAACAACATCTATGGAAAGAGATGGTATAAACCCTCCATATCAGCAGCCAAAACAAGGCCAGGAGCAGACTAGAACAAACCAAATCAATTTCTCATATGCAACTTCAGGCTGAAGCTGAAGAAAATTAAAACAAGTTCACAATAGCCAAAATATGACTCTGAATAAATCCTACCTGAATTTAGATATCCTGTCAAGAACAGATCTGATGCATTAGACACTAATGGCTGAAGACCAAAAGAGTTGTGGGATTACATCAAGAACATCATACAGGAGGAAAGCCAAAGGTCATTAAGAAGACAAGAAAGAAGGAAAAGACCAAAATGGATGTCAGAGGAGACCTGAAACTTGCTCTCAAATGTAGAGATGCTAAAGCAAATGTAAGAAGTAAGGAAGTAAAAGAACTGAAAGGAAAATTTCAAAGGTCAACTAAAAAAGACAAAGTATGAAATGTACAAAGACCTGAAATTAGAATACCAAAAAGAAAGAAAATGCTCAACATTTCTCAAGCTAAGGGAACTGAAGAAAAAAATTCAAGCCTCAAATTTAAATACTGAAGGAATCTATGGTCAAAATACTGAATGATGCAGAAAGTATCAAAAGAAGATGGGCTCTCTCTTCCACTCAGGGCATGGGACTCTGCAACTATAAGCCTTTTCCTAGATATTAAACTTCTCTCTCTCTCTCTTATATATATGTTTAGATATATATGCTTCACTGGTTTTGTTTCTCTAGAAAACCCGGCCTAAGACACGTGGTACCAAGAAAGTAGGGTTCTAGAGAAACAAAATCATAAAGATGAGTTTTCTAAACTGGTATTCAAGTCTGACTAATTTTTTTAAAGGCACTGATAGAGGTTAGACACATGTCTGACCTCCGCTTCAGAGGAATCAGCCTTGGTCTGATTTTGAGTTTGGTCCTCTTTCCCTCTTGAGGAGTCAGAGGAAGTCAAACATAGCCCCCACTTGGTTTAAGCTGTTGGCGTTGTGAGCAGGATTCATTGCAATGGCTCCAGACATATGAAATTATGAGGTTTTGTAAGACAAAGAACAAACGGGAATGGCATAAAATATTTTATTGGGAGGGAAGGTAACAGCTTCTGGAGTTGCCTGGAACCAGTGACATGCTGGTTAAAAAGGATGGCTAGTATTGGACCTAAGGAGCTCTGGTAATGCAGTGGTTACAAATCGGGCTGCCAACCTCAAGGTCAGCAGTTTGAAACTACCAGCAGTTCCGTGGGAGAAAAATGAGGTGTTCTGCTCCCATAAAGATTTACAGCCTCAGAAACCCTGTGCAGGGTCACTATGAGTCAGAACCGACTCTACGGGTACTTAACAACAACAAAAGTATTGGACCTGGGCCAACTGGAATACACACTGCCAGAGGCCAAGCCCAAGTGCATGAGAAAAGGTTAGTCCAAGGGAGAAGGCAAGTTTGAACTTCAGTGTTTTAAAAGGTTTGTGTGTTTGACTGCCTTATGGATATTGGTTTCTCCTGCCTATTATTTAAAATAGACATGCATGTGAAATAAGGATACTGGGAATTATGATTACAGAGAACTTGCAAGTCCATCTTCACCCTATTGATTATATTTGGTAAAAGGGGAGTTAAAATTTGCATGGGAAAAAAATAGCCTTTTGCTTTATGCCTTTGTAGAGTATGGGCTTGAGATGAATTCTGAGCCCCACCCAGAAATTTCAGAGTTAGTATATTTGCATTTGAAAAGACATGCAGACCAATCCAGAACTACTAGGAGAACTGGTTTATGTTTTGAGCTTCAGAGGCATCAAGGCAAGGAAAAGTCATTCCATCAAAAAAATAAGCATTCTAGGATAAAAGTGATTACAAACCCACACCAGGCTGCTAATCTTACAGTCAGCAGTTCAAAACTACCAGCTGTTCTGTGGTAGAAAGATGAATAATAAACATATTATTAAAATATGTTTAATACTATGCATTTTATTAAATATTCATATGTTGATTTCTAAAAAAAAAAAAGAAGACGATGGAAGGAATACAAAAAGTCACTGTACAAAAAGAAATAGTCAATGTTGAACAATTTCAAGAGGTAGCATATGATGACAAGCCAATAGTGCTGAAGGAAGAAGTCAAAGGTGCACTGAAGGCAATGGCAAATACAACAGCTCCAGGAATTGATCAAAGGCAAATTTAAGTTTTCAACAGACTGATGCAGCACTGGATTCACTCACTCATCTGTGGCAAAAAATTTAGAAGACAATTACCTGGACAACTGATTGGCAGAGATCTACATATGTTCCCATTCAAAAGAGAGAGAATCCAATGGGAAGCAGTTATCATCATACAATGTATATAATATCACATGCAAGTAAAATTTTGCTAAAGATAATTCAAAAATGGTTACAAAAGTACACTGGCAGAGAACTTCCAGAGATTCAAGTCAGATTCAAAAGAGGTTGTGAAATGAGGGATATCACTGATAATGTCAGGTGGATCTTGATTGAAAGCAGAGAATACCAGCAGGATGTTTACCTGTGCTTTATTGACTATGCAAAGGCTTTTGACTGTGTGGATCATGATCAGCTATGTACAACATTGCAGAGAATGGGTATGCCAAAATACTTATTTGTGCTCATGTGGAACCTACACATAGACCAAGAGCCAATCGTTCCAATAGAACAAGGAGAGATACTGAACAGTTTAAATGGAGAAATGACTGTATGTCAAATAACTCATTTTGTTTGGATTCACTATCAATACTCATGGAAGCAGCAGTCAAGAAATTAAACAACATATTGTACTGCGCAAATCTACTGCACAAGACCTCTTTAAAGTTGAAGGATTTTGTGCCTGATCAACAGAATGGCATTGCAACTACCCCAACTGACACTGAATGGGGTCAGGCTTGAGCTTCCGAACCCCGGGAAGCTTGGGTCTTTGTTACACCTGGAGACCCCACCCCCAGAAATTCCAGGTTTCAGGAAAATCTCCATACCCCTGCCCAAATCTCCAAATCTCCATACCCCCGCCCATTGTAAACTCTCCAGAACTATACCCAGACCACAGGGCCTATCAGTCTGTAAGGGAACAGACAGGCTCTTGGTCTCCTTTGGTGATGTAAGAGTACCCCCCTCCCAGGTTTACTCTCAATAAACCTGCCTGCTGTTAAAGCCAAGACTCTCTCCTTTTGTCTCTTTCTTTCTTTTCCTTAGAAAAGTATTCAACAGCAAATATGCCAGTTCAAGGACTAAGGTGCACCTGAACTAAGCCATGGTATTTTCAATATCCTCATATGTATGTGAACGTTGGACAATGAATATGGAAGACCATGAAAGAACTGATGCATTTGAGTTATGGTGTTGGAGAATAACAAACAAATCCGTGTTGGAAGAAGTACAGCTAGACTGTTCCTGAGTGAACTGAATGGAGAGACTTCGTCTCTCACATTTTGAATGCATTATCAGGAGAGACCAGTCCCTGGCAAAGGACTTCATGCTTCGTAAAGTGGAGGGTCAGAGGGAAAGAGGAAGACCTCCAATGAGGCAGACTGACAACAGTGGTAGTAGCAATGATCAAGCATGGCAATGATTATGAGGATGGTACAGGACCAGGCAGTGTTTCATTCTGTTGTACATAAGTTGAGACCAACTCAATGCTACCTAACAACAACATTTGAGGGACCACAGTTCTTTCACATCGCAGAAAGTTCATTTTTAGAAAATATTATTTTCTCTGAATCATACCAAACAAATTTTGACAGGAGTGACTTTAGGCTATCTTTTAAACTGAATAATTAAGTTGAATGTAAAAGCACTTAGTCAACACTCAAGTGCTATATAAATGCAGAATCCTAGTGAGAGTAGTAGCTTTCCTTTCCTGCAAATAGACACATAGATGGATTCTTAGTCCCCAAGCACTTGACCTAGACAGCATTAAAATTTTAAATGAAAGAAAAAAACAAATTCACTTTCATTGAATGTTAGCAAAAATTCTTAATAAGAAGTGACAGGTCCTAAGTAAGCTGTGGTTCTTCCAAAGAATGTTAAGTCAGTGGTAGCTGTGGCTGGTCATCAATTTGCCATTCCCCAAATCCTTTTCTCTTCCCTAATGGGAATCAATGTAGCATGAATAAAATTAAATGGCCACTTAGTTCACATTTAGTCACTATTATGCAGTAATAACTAGCTTGGGAAATATCCCTGCAAAGTTTCATAATTGAAAGCTTTCTCATAGCACAATTGCAGGAGACTCCAACAGTGAACAAAGACCCAATAATGAAATGATACCAAGGTAGCAGATGACCACACTAATGGAGGAGAAGGTGGCTGACTTGGTATCTAGAATAAGCTCTTTGAGGAACCAATTTAAACATTCCATTCTTGGAAATGCCTTTCTTGACATCCTTAGACCATGTCACCTCCTTCTAAAATGTGCACTTTACTCATGACTTACAATTGAATAATTCATAATTTAATTGGTTGTTTAATGTTTACGTCCCTCGGTAGTAACGGAGCTTCAAGAGCTCCATTATTACCTGTCTGTTCAGAGCCTAAATCCCTATGATGTGGTGCTGTGGGGTAAAGCACCAGACTACAAAGTCAGTTTGAACCAAAAGGTTGGCGGTTCAAACTCACGAGATACTCCTTGGAAACCCTATACAGGGTTGCTATGAGTCAGATCTGAATCAATGGCACTTAACGACAACATATGATAAGTAACAAAAAAGTATTCGTTGGCTGATCTAAAGAATGAATGAATAGACAGAAATCTGGATCCTCGGAACTCTGCTAGCACAGAAGCAAGCTCTGGTTATTATATAAGCACTGGAGTGCTAACAGCAAGGGTAGGCAGTTAGAAACCCCCAGCTGCTATATGTTAGAAAGATGAGACTTTCTGCTCCCATAAACATTTACAGTGTCAGAAATCCTATACAGGGTTGTTATGAGTTGGAATCAATTCAATGGCCATAAATGATGCTCCTCAAAAATTATGGCAAGTAATTTCTAATTCTTATATACAATAAACCCACCACTTGTCATTCAGTTTGTCGTATTTTTGTGGCTTGCATGTTGCTATAATACTGGAAACTATGCCACCACTATTTTAAACACCAGCGGGGTCAATTATGGAATCCTAGTGTGGCACTATGGGATAATGCACTGGGCCACAAGGTCGGTTTGAACCACAAGGTCGGTTTGAATCACAAGGTCGGCAGCTCAAATTCACCAATCACTCCTCAAAAACCCTATACAGGGTTGCTATGAGTCAGAACCAATTTGACAGTATTTAACAACAACAACAGGGCAAATCATGGTGGACAGGTTTCAGTGGAACTTCTAAACTAAGCCAGACAAGGAAGGCGAGGCAGACTACTTCTGAATGTTTACCCACTGAAACCCTTATGAATAGCAGCGGAACAATGTCCGATTCAGCGCCGTAAGATGAAAATATTATGAATAGCAGCAGATATAGTGCCAGAAGATGAAACCCTCTGGTTGGAAGGCCCTCAAAATATGGCTGGGGAAGAGCTGCCTCCTCAAAATAAAGATGACCATAGTGGCATAAATGGAGTAAAGCTTTCCGGAATTTAATTTACTGAAGAGGCACAATTCAAAATGAGGAGAAACAGCTGTAAATATCCATTAAGAATCAAGACATGAAATGTACAAAGTATGAATCTAGGAAAGTTGAAAGTTGTCAAAATGAAATAAAATGCATAAAGATCAAAACCCAAGGCTTTAGTGAGCTGAAATAAACTGGTATGAGCCATTCTGAATCTGACAATCACATGATTTACTATGCCAGGAACAATAACTTGAGAAGAAAAGGTATCACACTCATCATAAAAAGAACATTTCAAGATCTATCAGGAAGTACAATGCTGATAGTACAATTTATAATAGGATAATATCCATACACCCACAATGAAGATCACTATTATTTCCAATTTTTACACCAACTACTAAAACCAGTAATGATGGAATTGAAGAATTCTAGCACCTTGCTCAGTATGAAACTGATCAAACATACAAAAAAGATGCATTGATAATTACTGGTGATTGGAATGTGAAGGCTGGAAACAAAGTGAAATGATCAGTAGTTGGAAAATAAGGCCTTGGTGATATAAATAATGTAGGATATCCGCATGATAGAATGATGCAAGACACGTTGTACAGTTATAAGCACTGGACCGCAAGGTCATTTGAACTGCAAGGTTGGTGATGCAAACACATCAGCTGCTCCTCGGCAACCCTATACAGGGTTGCTATGATACAGAACTGACTCAACAGCACTTAGCAACAACAACTTATTCATTGTGTGGAACTGCCTGATAAAAAACTCAAGAGAATGATAGTGAGGTGCATCCAAATGCTCCACGGCCGGGGTGATAAGGAAGAAGTCATGAAATTGCTACAGGGTCAATCAAATAAGATAGAAACAGCGTCAGAACAATTCAAAACCTTCAAAAAGAGGTCCATGTGATCCATAATAAGATATCAAACATGGACAAAACACTGAAAGGGCAAAGGAATAAAATAAAGTGTCAGGCAAAAACCTTCATAAGAGATTAAAAAAAAAAGAAAAGAAGGTCATTATCTCATAACTAAAGGGTCAATTGAACAAGACAACATAACCATAATAAATATCTATGCTCCCAATAAAATATCCCCAAAATATATAAAGTAAACCCTAATAGAATTGAAGAGAGAAACAGACAAATCCACAACAATAGTGGAAGATTTTAATACAGCACTTTCAGAAAAAAGGATAGAACAAGCAGAAAGAAACTCGACAAAGACACAGAGGAATTAAAGAACGCAATCCATCAACTTGGCCTCATAAAGTGTACAGAGCGTTTAACCCAACAACAGCACAATACACATTCTTTTCCAGTGCACATGCTACATTCTACAGAATAGACCATGTGTTTGGCCACAAAACAAGCCTCCATAAATTTACAAACATCAAAATACTACAAAGCATTACTACAAAATACTACTATCAAATTAGAAATAAACAATTGGAAGACCAAGGAAATAAAGTCAAATACATGGAAACTGAATAACACCCTGCTTAAAAGCTACTGGGTAGTAGAAGAAATAAAACATGACCTCACAAAGTTCCTAGAAACAAGTGAGAATGAAAAAACAACATACCAAAATCTTTGGAACACAGCAAACAGTGCTGAGAGGACAATTTATTGCAATAAATGCACACATCCAAAGAGAAGAAAGAATCAAAGTCAACACATTAACACAACATCTCCAACAATTAGAAACAGACCAGCAAAGTAAGCCTACAGTCACCAGAAGAAAAGACATAATAAAGATTAGAACAGAAATAAATGAGACAGAAAAACTATAGAAAGAATCAATAGGTCAATAAACTGATTCTTCAAAAGGATCAATAAAATTGACAAACCGATAGCAAACCTCACAAAAGGAAAAAGGGAGCGGGCACAAATAACACACATAAGAAACCACAGGGGTGATGTCACAACAGAACCAATGGAAATAAAAAGGATAATAATAGGATACTATGAATGGTTGTACGCCAACAAATTTGAAAATCTAGAGGAGTTGGATGCATTTTCTGAAGAACACAACCTACCTAAACTTACACAGAGTGCAGTAAAAACAAACTTGAACAGACTTTTATAACAACAGAATAAAATGATCAGGTCATCAAGAACTCCCAACTATAAAAGGCCAAGGTTAGGTGGCTTCACTGGTGAATTTTACCAAACATTCAGGGAAGAGTTGTCACACCCATTGCCACCAGTAGATTCTGACTTGATAGTAACCCTATACAGGGTTTCTGAGACTCTAAATCTTTACAGAAGCAAACAGCCTCATCTTTCTCCATAACAGCAGCTAGTGAGTGTGAATTCTAGATCTTGTGGTGGTTGTTTTTGTTAATTTCCATTATGCCGGTCGGACTGTATAGGGTTTCTGTGGAGCAGCTGGTAAGTTTGAACCGCTGACCTGGCGATTCAAACAGACTTTATGGTCTAGTGCTTGTCTTCCAGTAGTACAACACCAGGGCTCCTTGTGGCTGTTGGTGGTGTGCAGAGGAGTTGGTTCCAACTCATAGCGACCCTGCATAGGGTTTCCGAGGCTATAAACCCTTACTGGAGCAGAAAGTCTCATCTTTCTCCTGCCGAATGGCTGGTAGTTTCGAACTACTGACCTTGAGGTTTGCAGCCCGACTTGTAACTTCTACGTTGTTGCTGTTGTTGTTAAGTGCTGTCGAGTCGATTCCGACTCATAGCAACCCTGTATAGGGTTTCCGAGGAACAGCTAGTGAGCCTGAACCGCCAACTTTGCAGTTCAAACGACTTTGCCGTATGGCGCATTATGTTGTTGTTGTTACGTGCCGTGGAGCTGGTTCCGACTCATAGCAACCCTGTATAGGGTTTCCGAGGCTATAAATCTTTACAGGAGCAGGAAGCCTCATCTTTCTCCCGCGGAACAGGTGGTAGTTTCCAACTGTTGACATTGAGGTTCGCAGCCCGTAACCACTACGCTAGGCCTCCTCAAAATGCCACCTCCTCCATGATCTGTCTGAGCCTTTCATCCCTTGTCCCATGGCACATTATTTGAAGCCTCCTATGCATTTTCACTCTTTAACCTACTCATGTTTCTTATGTATCTACATATGCCCATCGCAAGCACAAGCTGGTAAGTCTGTCCATGTTTAACATCTACAACATTTATCATTCTAATATAGTGAGTGACCAAAAAAAGATCTACTCAATCAACGGATTTTCCAACTCCACCAATGGCCTTAAAGCAATGGTGCTTCGCTCTCTGAGACGCCTTAAGAACCATGTTACTGGTCACGCCATACTTGAACATGCTAAGAAGCATAGAACATATCACAGAAACCAGACATCCGGCTGATGCTTACACAGCTCCAGTGCAGATATAATCTAATCAATTACCTACATATATATGTTGTTGTTAAGTGCCATCGAATCGGTTCTGACTCATAGAGACCATGTCTAGGGTTTCCAAGGAGCGGCTGGTAGGTTTGAACCGCCAATCTCGGTGTTCAAACCGAGCTTGCAGACGAGTGCTTCATCCTAAAGCTCCACACCAAGACATGTATCTTCAACCGTGTGTGGCACGCCACAAATCACGGCAAAAGGTAAAACTCCGGTCCAAATCCACATCTGTTAGGCACCCATGGCCTACACTGACAAAGCTAGGCCCAGGCATGCGGAAGAGAAGACGCAATCGAAGGCTGTGCAGTGCCGCTTCCTACCTACCTTCGAGATTCTTGCAAAGTTGTGAGGGTACCCTCAGCTGGGAGCCATTGGAATCTCAAGAGCGGAAGCTCTTTGCCATGCCCCGGGGCAACAGGAATCTGAGTGGCAGGTTCAACTTGGCACCAGAGCAGGAGAAAGCTCCCAGCGCAACTCCCAGGGGAAGTTGGGCGGGAGAGAGTACCAGAGACCACAAGCCCCAGAAGCCCCTGCGGCTGGCTCGCCCATTGGCTGCTTATTCCCAAAAGACTTTCAGAGCCAGTCAAAAGAAGGTGCCTCCATCTTTTTCTACCAGTCTAATCAGCACGAGGGCGGGGTTCCGGATCTCTCTAACTGGGAACTGTGAAGGAAAAGCCAAATCTCCTTACTAAGGAGTGCGCCCCCTGAGGCTTGGTAGCTAGACTTGCGTTCTTGAGGGAAAAGAAAAAAGTTCGTGGGAATACTTCCATGGAAACTATGCACTAATTCTAACAGAATAAAGGGTAAGGGAAAGGGGGCCTTTGGAAAAATTATGAAAAGGGAAATTGTAAAATAATTTTCCCTTATCCAGAAGTGAAATGATTTTTTTTTCATTTCTTGTGGGAAATTATGGTGGTCATTATAGACTTTTTTCTCACTTTTCTACCATTCACTTCATATTTTAATCTATATTCTTAGTAACTTTTTTACTGATATAGCTCTGAAATTCTTGTATATATTAAAATCTCAAATGGATGCTAAGCAGCCTGAGGACAGATTCTTTGTAGTCTTCTGTGTTTTACACAGTGCTTGGGTTGCTATTGGATAGAAGTCTCGCTGCATACTTACAGAATATATAATAACAAACATTTCTAAATAGGATCTGTTGGGTTTATTTTACTAAATGAATGAACCTTGTTTAGGAAAACATGCATTTGCATCCAAACAGTTATTGTAAATATCTTTAAAATATTAAGCATCATTGCTCTCTAACCATTTGCTCATTAACAAGCCAATAATTTTAAGTCTATTGTAATGTTTAGGAGATCACTCTTCATTAACACTGCAAAAGTAAATTATAGGTAAATTGAATTATCTTAAACTCTAGAATAATGGAAACTAAATTAATGATTTAATATAGTTGTTCTTCTTATTTGAAAAATGTATAATCTAATCATCAGAGTTCATCTATCACTGAAATAGGGAAGAGTCAATTGCCAAATAAGAGAAATAAACAAAGTTGTCTTGTGTTGCAGCACTGGAATTCCACTTCATTTCCACATATTTCTTTATTCATTCATTAGTCAAATTGAATTGAATTCATATTATATGCCAGTCCCTTGTGAGGCATGATTATTGCTTTATACTAAGGCACAATCTGGTAATTAAAACAAATGGGTAATTAAACTATAAAAATACAGTGTAACCACTGAAATCCTATGAGAAACTTTAGGATGAGTTTTAATAAAATTGTACCCTTTCTCATCAAGACAAAACCAGATATCTATTACAATATGTTAACTTCAATTTATGAATTTCACTGAGTTTCTTAAAATGGAGTTGGCTTTAGATTTTACAAAAGAATATAATGGTAAAGAATGTTCACAATATTTTACAAATTTTGGTACGAATTTGTGTCTTACTAAACCAAGAGGGAATACATAATAAGCAATCAGTGCATGTTTACTGAATAAAACAATGAATGAATTCCAGTTATTGTAAAATAGATAATTGTGCTGTTTAGAAACTACTTTTCTGAAAATCTAGTGGCTCAGCTAGCTATCCAAGCCATAGCACAAAGGAACTTATAAAAACAGAGGAAGATGAAAATATGCAAAGGCACAACTAGGGTTTTCAGCTCTTCTAGTTAATTCACTGACTACAAATGCAGAGAATTTGAATGGGGCTTGAGTAAGTAAATAGAACATCTAGAATATCATGTAAAGGAGCAAATTCATTAAATGTCAATCTATATATTGTTGTTGTTGTTGTTGTTAAGTGCCGGAGAGTCGGTTCCGACCCATAGCGACCCTGAATAGGGTTTCCGAGGCTGTAAATCTTTACGGGAACAGAAAGCCTCATCTTTCTACTGCGGAACAGCTGGTAGTTTCGAACTGCTGACCTTACGGTTCGCAGCCCGATTTTGTAACCACTGGTAGCGTAGTGGTTACGAATCAAAACTACCAGCTGCTGTGGTTTGAAGTCCAGTGCTGATCCTACAGCACCACAGGAGTAGTCCTGGAAAGTTACTAATTAGGCAGTTTAATATAAATAAAAAATAAATTGGATATAAAAGGATAAGATTAATATAAAATTAGTGAATTAACATGGTTTAATAGATACTTGTGGTTATTTGCCATTGAATCAATTCTGACTCAGCAACCTTATATAATAGAGTTAAACTGCCTAGAGAGTTTGCTATGGTATCATTTTTCCTTCTGTTGTATTATGGGTTGCTATAAGTCAGAACCAACTAGATGGCACCCAACAACAACATAGGTACCTGGGAAGATATGCCTGATGATAAGTTTACAAGAGAGCACAGCCTTGAAAACCCTGTGGAGCAGTTCTACTATGCAACACATGGGTTGTCATAATAGCAATTGACTTGATGGCCACTGTTTTTTTCATTTTCTTTTTTGATTTTGGAGGGGTTTTTTTTTATGGTTGCTGCTGATTTTTTGTTTGTTATTTTGGCTTTTACTTTCTTTTTTGGGTTTTTTAAAGTTCTTTATTGTTATGTTCCATCAAGTCTGTTCCAACTCACAGTGACCCTGTATAGGATTTCCAACCGACCTTGTGCTTTATCCCACAGTAATTCTGTGGCAATATTATAAAAGTAATTCTGGGGCAATATTAACTTTTAAATGCTAGGATTTAACAGTAAAGAATAGAATGCCTGTTAAAATGTCAAATAGGAATGTTAATTATAGCAGATTATGTGTTATTTGTTAAAATAAACAAATATACTGAAATACACTTGTATTCTTTTACAATATAAAATTATGAACATGGCAGTGAACTTTTCAATAAAAAATACAGACGTCATTATAATTTCTAGCAAACATTCACTTCACAGGTGAAAATTATTAACAATATTCAATTCAACAGTTCAGGAAGCACTTCTTGTTGTTAGGTACCATGGAGTCAGTTCTGACTCATAGTGACCCCATTTGCAACAGAGTGAAACACTGCCTTCTCCTATATTGTTTTAACAAACATTGCTGTGTTTGAGCCCATTGTTGCAACCACTGTTGTTGTTGTTGTTAAGTGCCGTCGAGTCGGTTCCGACCCATAGCGACCCTGTACAGGGTTTCCAAGGGTGCAAATCCTTACCGGAGTAGAAAGCCTCATCTTTCTCCCGCGGAGCGGCTGGTAGTTTCCAGTCGCTATGTCCTTGAAGGTCTTCCTCTTTTTCCCTTTCTACTTTAGCATTCATGAAAATATCTTTGTTCTACCCTCCACTTAAGGAGCTCTGGTAGCATAGTGGTTACAAATCAGGCTGCGAACCACAAGGTCAGCAGTTCGAAACTACCAGATGCTCCATGGGAGAAAGATGAGGCTTTCTGCTCCCATAAAGATTTACAGCCTAGGAAACCTTGTTCAGGGTCGCTATGGGTCAGAACCGACTCGATGGCACTTAACAAAACAACAACTTTATCAATCATGGTGACCTTCTCTAGGGACTGGTCTCTTCGATAACACGTCCAAAGCAATTAAGACAAAGTCTTGCCATCCTCCCTTCTTGGGATAAAGCACTGCACTGCAAGGTCGGTTTGAACTGCAAGGTCAGTGATTCAAACTCACCAGCCACTCCTTAAAATCCCCATACAGGGTTGCTATGAGTTAGAACCAACTTGACAGCAATTAAAAACAACAACAACAACAACAACAACATCTTTCCTTCTAAGGGGCATTCTGGCTATACTACTTTCAAGACAGGTTTTTTCATTCTTCTGGCAGCCCATGGTATATTCAATTTTCTTTGCCAGCACCACAAGCCAAAGACATCAATTTTTCCCTCATTGTTCTTTATTCTTTGTTCAGTTTTTGCATCTATATAAGGACGCCTGATGTGGTGCTATAGGATAAGCACTGGATTGTTAACCAAAGGTCAGTGGTTCACACCTACCAACTGCTCCTTGGAAACCCTATAAGGGTCACTATGAGTTGGAGCTAACTCAATGGCACTTAAAAGCAATCCCACCCTTTGAGTCCTGGTGTGGGGCTTTAGGATAAGCACAGGACCGCAAGGTCAGTTTGAATTGCAGTGTTGGCAGTTTAAACTCACCAGCCACTCCTCAGAAATGCTATACAGAGTTGCTATGAGTTAGAACCAATTCAACAGAACTTAACAAGGCCATTATGGAGTCCTGGTGTGGTGCTGTAGGATAAGCATTAGACTGCTAACCACAAGATCAGCAGTTCAAACCTACTAGTTGCTCCTTGAAAACCCTATGAGTTACTGTAAGTCAGAACCTATTCGATGGCACTTAACAACAAAAAGGCCATACAAATACTTTGGCTTGGGTCCAAAGCACTTTAGTTCTTAAAGTGACATCTTTGTTTTTTTACCACTTTAAAGAGCTCTTTTACAGTAGATTTACCCAATGTAATAAGTCATTTGATTTCTTGACTACTGCTTCCATGATCATTGATTGTGTATCAAAGTAAAATGGAATCTTTGGCAACTTCAATATTTTCTGTTTATCATGTGATTGCTAGTTGCAGAATTTTTGTTTTCTATATTTTGAGGTTATCTGCCTATAACAGGTTATTAATCTTCCTCCAGTTGAGCGTGAAGTTCTTCATTTAACCCATCTTCTTGGATTATTTGCTTAGTATATAGATTGAAAACGTATAGTAAAAGGATATAAACCCGATGTCCATCTTTCCTTATTATAAACCATGTAGTATTGTGGGTTAATGTGATAGACTGCAAAGTTGCTTTGAACCAAAAAGCTGGCAGTTCAAGCTAGTTGCTCTTCAGAAACCCTATACAGGGTCACTATGGGTTGGAATCGACTCAGTGGCAATTAATAACCACAGCAACAATATTGATTTGTTCTGTTCCAATGACTGCTTCTTGAGTCTATATACAGGTTCCACATAAACATAATTATAATGTTTCCAAGGAATAGCTGGTGGGTTTGAATTGCCCACTTTGTGGTTAGCAGTCTAATGCTTATCCTACAGTGCCACAACTAGCAAATATTATTCTTTGTCCTATATATTTTGCATCTTACTTTATGTGGTACAAGTTTTCAGGGGTTTTTTGTTTTGTTTTTAAATTAGTGAATTTTGTGTTTTTTGAATGAAAAGTTTCAAAATTTCACCACTTTAATTAATGAAAAGATATACATCCAAAACAGATTAGACTAATTTACTAAGATTATAAGCAACACAGAAGTAGTTGTAGATTTTTTAAGGAAAAATAAAAACAAAATTGCTCTACTAACCTATCAAGTAAACAGAAGCTCACACTAATGCTGGAAATCACTTGAAAGTGTTAAAGGTGTTAACAGTTTGGGGAAAGGGACTTCAGCGGCACCTGTAAGAAAACTTAAGAACAAAAGAAAGAACATTTGCAGAAACACAGACTGCTCAGTTGCTATTGTATTCATTGTAACTTTCTTAAAGACCAGATAACAAATACATACAAAGAAAGGCAAAGCAAATAAGAGCTATGAAAAAGAAAATGCTCATTTTAAAGTACAGAAATCTAGGAATGAGTCAAAAATAATCAAAATCTATTCACAGCTTGCATTACCTGGATGATGCAGATGTTAGCTAAAGGTTAGCATTTCAAGCCTACCAGAGATGCCTTAAAAGACAGGCCTGGTGCTTTGCTTCCAAAAGGCCACATCTTGTAAACCCTATCATGCAGTTCTACTCTGCACATTGGGAACCACTAAGAATTAGAGTCACCTTGATGACAACTTACAACAGCTTTCATAGCTGAATGCTGATAAGATCAATCACTGAGCAAAATGTAAAGCTGATTTAACGACAAGAATGTCTCTTTAAGCAGCCATATTTTGGTCTTCTTTAATAATTGAAACATTGATTGGCACAAAATAGTTAAGACAAAATATTATGCTAAAGAAAGTAACTAAGATTTTGAGGGGGAAAAACTCAAGTCATTTTCAAGGAAGAGAAGCAAAAGCAGTTTAGTGACAAATTTATTAGCTGAAGAGTATGAACCGGGTTGTTTAGGCACAATAGCATATGACTCGTAGTAAATACCTTTGTCAGTGTTCTCTAAGGAAACAGAGTGAGTTAAAAAAAGAGAGAGAAACTTACTCCAAGGAATTGGCTCATGCAATTGTGGGACCTGGGCGTGGAGTCACTGGTAAATCCAAAATCCATAGGTTAGATGACAGTGAAGACTCTTGCAGGCTGTAGTTTCCAAATCCATATGTCAAGTAATGAGAAGACTAAACACTAGGAATGTTCTAGAAAAATATTTATTTTCTAGAACAAAACACTCTAAGACAACTTTTTTTTCCCCTTTCAAGGTAGGTCTTCAACTGATTAATTGAAATCCTCCTGTATTGTATTATGGAAGACAACCTACTGTATTTGAGGCAAACTGATTTAATCACAATCTAGGAAACTCCATACATGGTCACTATGAGTTTGAACTAACTCAACAGCACTTAACAGCAGCAGCAACAACTACTGCTTTATAACAATTACTAGACTAGAGTTTTACCAAAGAACTGAGTACCATATAAACCAGTTGACTCATAAAATTAACCATCACAGTACGGCATATAAATTGTCTAAAATCGAAAGATTGTTGTTGTTGTTAAGTGCCATCGCATCAATTCTGACCCATAGTGACCCTGTATAGGGTTTCAAAGGAGCAGCTGGTGAGCCTGAACCACTGACCTTGCAGTTCAGATGACTTTGCAGTCTGACACATTAGCCCACAGCACCACACCAGGACTCCAAAATAGAAAGATAGACATTAAAAATACTGAGGGGCAACTTATGGCAAGATGTGGACAAGGCAGACACACTACACAGACATCAAAGATACAGAGACCAAATGAAACAGACACACATGAAAATCCTGGAACCCTGAACTTCAGAGGAAAGGTTATAGAAGTGGATTGAGTGCTTACTGGGAGGAGAGGCTGAACAGGAATGACAAGAAAGGAAGACTAACTGGTGAACAGCTGGTCAGATGTGATGTGACCACCTTGTGAGCAGTTTTGGTAATAGAGAGCAGCCTGGCAGAGCTGGTTCACCTGGGCAATGGGAAGGTTATGATTCCTTCTTTTACCCCACACACCCTTGGTGATTGGAGGTATGACCAGTTCCCATCCTCATCCATCCCAAGTACAGATCCAGTTCTCCCTGAGTTTGGAGCCACACAGTTGGCAGTCATGCCAGTATGAGGCAGGGGCCTAAATTCAGATGAGCTTGGCTCCAGACCAACAGAACCCACAGAGGTACCAGACCAGTCACCTTGCCCCCAGCTACCCTGTGGTCCTAACAGACACTGAAACCAGCTCCATCAAGGGCCTCCACGAACTACTTAGGATTGAGTGCCCTGAAGATAGACAACATCCAGGCAGGTAGGAACTCCATCCAGGCCAGGAACTCTCCTGTCGCATCTTTCCCAGACCCACCTCATGAACTCCTTAGCTTGTAAGAGTCCCCCAGACTTCTCTCTCCGGGTCCAACAGCTGCACTGTTTCTTTTGTTTTGGTTTTCAGGTTTGTTTTCTTGCTTTTGTTGTTTCATTGTTTTTGTTTATTTATTGTTTTTCCTCATTCTTCTTCTGTTTCCCTTGAATGTTATCCTATCTCTGCTTTTGTTTTTCCTTCTTCTCTTCTGTTTATTACCCTTCTTCTTGCCCCCTCCTTTGATTTTTCTTTACTATTCTCTTTCTCTTTACATTTTCCTTCATCCTAGTTTTTCTGGGCATAGTTTTATTCCTACTTTCTTTCTTATTCTCTTCTACAACTCCATTTACCTGTCCCTCTTTTATCTTTATAGTTATAATATTCTTTTTTTCTGGTTGCTGTTGGTTTATACTTCTTTTTTCTCTTTATTATTTCCTCTTTTCACTATTGGTTCCTTGTTTGTTTAGTTTATTTTGTTTTCTTGTGTGGTATGGGCATTGGGAGGAGGGATTTCTTTTTTCTACTGGACAGGAGATAGCAAACTTGTCTACATGGACTAGCCACAACCATACCCTCTGCTGTTTCACTCACTGGGCAAGAGCCAATAGCAGCTCCTATACCACCTGATCAACAATAGGCAGCAGCCTAACCCACCCTAAACTGAGGTGCATGAACAGTAAATAAGGACAGTGTACATGATTCCATTCTCTATCACCACAGGAGATAGTTGGTGAGGGACTAACACATTAACATACAATCATCAATTAAATGCAAAATTGACGCAACCACAATGTCCTGGAGACAATACATCATTTTAGCTCATGCGAAGAAACAAGAGAGAATGGCTCAAATAAATGCCCAACATGCAGAGTCAGAAAACATTTCTGAGGAAGAAAAGGTAATGGAACTAACTGAGAAAGAATTCAAAAGAATGATATTTAGATACCTTCAAAGGACTTATAGAATAAACAAGGAAAGCAAAGAGAGCATAACAAAACATTAGAAGAATTCTGGAAAGCACTTCAAGAACAAACCAACAAAATAAATACAAATATCAAAAGAGTACAAAACCTACAATTAGAAATCCAGAAGATTAATACTAAGGTTTTAGAAATGGACAATACAGTGAAAGAACAAAGGAGTAGATTCATAGTAATGTAAGCCTAAATTACTGAGCTTGAAGCAAAATATCTCAAAATTAGTATGCTAGAAGAACAATCAGAAAAAGAATGAAAATATTCCAAAGAGACCTTAAGAGTTATGTGGGACATCATGAAAAGGAACAATTTACAGGTGGTCAGAATTCCATAACAGGAAGAGACAACAAAAGGCACAGAAAAATCGTTGCAGAGTTGTTGGTAGACTACTGCCCTAACGTAATGAAAGATGAGAAATTAAGCATACAAGAAGGTGAATGAAACTCAAATAGGATAGAGTCCGTAAAGAAAATTGCCAAGATATATCATAATCAAAATTTCTAAAACCAAAGACTAGGAAATAATCCTACTTGAGAGCAACTTGGGGAAAATGAATTACCTATAAAGGGAACCAATAAGACTAAGCTTTGATTTCTCAGCAGAAACCATGCAGGCAAGAAGGCAATGAATGGGATGATGTACACAAAATTCTGAAAGAAAAAATTGCTGACCAAAGATGACAGTGAAATTAGGACATTCACAGGTAAACAGAAATGAATTTGTAATGACCACACACCAGCTTTACAAACAAATGCTAGATAGTGTTCTTGGGACTGAAAACTAGCAACAGGAGACAATAACCTGACATTATCATATGTGACAACACCACCAAAAGCGCAATCCAGACACGGAAATATTTAAAGTAAAATAAACCTACAAGACTGAGAACTGGGAAAAAGATACCAATTTATTTATTTATTTAGGAAAGAATTCATTTTATTGAAACCTCAGAAATTTTTGTTTTCCACATAACCAGGACTGACACTAGGGAGACATCAATTTATAGTGAAATCAACTACAAAGCAAAAAGAGGAATACTGTAGATACATAATTCCCAAATGGTAAGGAAGTCAAGTAGATATCATGATGAAATTGACTACTTTAAATAGGGAAAAAATAATAATAAATTACAGGGTAACTTCAAAGAAAATTAATATACCTGCATATCAAAAATTTTTTAAAAAGTAGAAAATCAAAGATTTAGTAAACATTAACAAAACAAAATGGAGAGAAGAAATACAAACAAAATGAACTTAGCATTCCAAATTATGTGGAACAAAGAAACTTGCAGCACCACAAAATGACAGTGGGAGATAGATGGAGAGAAAAGTATCCACAGGCTAGAGGTCAAACACCTATTAATGTGGTGGCAGGGCAGGAAATATACAACAAAAGGGAGAGGAAAGAATGAAGGTAGCAGGAGACACAGGGCAAAATGCAATAGTGTAAGTGAATAGAGGTAAATATTAACTGTTGGTACTAGGAGGGGATTGCAACATTGTAATGAAGCAAAGTATATGATTTGATGAATGTAAAACTGATGATCTTCTCTGTAATCCATCACTAAATTCACAATACAAAATTTAAAAAAGAATAATAAGATCAATTTTTTAAAAAGGTAATGTATAATGATAAGATTTTAAACAGTGTAGAAATAAATAAATAAAAATACTGAGGGTCAGAGAAAAGCCCTTCTCTTAGACTGTTTTGTCTAATAACACATCTGTGTTAACTTCAGTTGAGATGAATTTGTCTCTATTTTAAATGACAGAAGGCATATAATGTGCACTTGTGAGTTTGGATAATAAATTAAGAATGCCTGAATTTGTTTCTTAATTTTGCTTCTTATTAGAGAATGACCCAGGGTAAATTGTTTGACTTTCTAAGTATCAAGGTTCTAATGCGTTGAAAGGATTTGATAATAATTGGCCTCATATTTAAGGGCATAGCTCATGCATAACACCTCAGACAATATCTGGCACACACAAAGTTTTATCATTGTCTGACTTCATGGCTATTAGTATTGCCTGAGAAATCCTGGTGTGGCCCTGCAGGATAAACACTGGACTGCTAACTGAAAGTCTGTAGTTCAAACTCACCAGCTGCTCCTTGGAAACCCTATACATGGTTGCTGTGAGTCAGAACTGATTTGACGGTACTTACAAAAATATTGTCGCCTGAATTCATACCTCCATTTCATAGTGTTTTCTTTTAGCAACTCCAACTACAAAGGTAAATAGATTTCTGTATCACATATTACTTTGTAATTTTCTGTAAGGAAATGAGCGTAAACCATGAGTAACTATACATAACAAAATATTCAGTTCCTTTTATCTTCAGTAATAAGAATTCATAAATGTATTTGGATCTCCCAAAGGAACAAACCTTTGCCAACACACTTTCCTTGCCTCTCACCCCAAATATCACATACACAATCATTGTCTTTGAGCACAACCTTGTCCAAATAAAGTTTATTATAGAAAGGTATAATAGAAATAGAAAATATATCACAAGCACCCAAGATAACATTCCTTCATTTTGTCCTTTGAAGCTGTTTTAAGAGTATCTGAAATTCAATTTTTATTCAGAGAGATTTTTGCATACAGAGCAGTATCAGTTTTAGGTAACACATGAAAGAGGAAAGAGACAGAAAAAAGAAACTCCGTGATTATGATGTGTTGAATATAAAACTTTTTGTTATTGCTATGGTTTTGTTCTTCTGTTTTACCTTCTTTTTGTGCAGTTATATATTACAATCTAACAAACAGAAAGTTTAAATTACAAACTTAAAAGATGAAGTTTGAACATAAACTTGTTAATATTGTAAACTTGAAAGAGGAATACGATAACAATAACAGCAGTATCTATTGTTTACTGATGCTCACTCTCTAGCAACCCTATACAAATTACAGGAGTTGTGTAACATCGCCGTCACCTACATGCTTTAAGTAGCAATGCTCCAGCCCATTTTGATACTACTTTACTCTGAGTAGTCACTTTCTAAACTAAGTTTTATTTTATTCCAGCTGAAGCGAGTCCTACCCCAACTCCAACCTCTCCTGCCCACACATGTACACACACATACACACA
>NW_006408804.1:2530506-2531954 GCF_000296735.1 Chrysochloris asiatica
GCACTTTCAATATTCTCCTCCTACACCATAACTCAAAAGCATCAGTTCTTCTATGGTCTTCCTTACTCACTGTCCAGCTTTTGCATACATATGAGGTTATTGAAAATACCATGGCGTGGGTCAGGAACACCTTAGTCCTCAAGCTGACATCTTTGTTTTTCAACACTTTATAAAAAGGTCTTGTGCAGAAGATTTGACTAATGCAATATGTCGTTTGATTTCTTGACTGCTGCTTCCATGAGTGTTGATAGTTGATCCAAGAAGAACCAAGTCCTTTACAACTTCATTCTTTTCTCCATTGATAAGAATGTGGTTTACTGGTCCAGTGGTGAGGATTTTTGCTTTCTTTACATTGAAATGTAATCCATACCGAAGGCTGGGCTCTTTGATCTTCATCAGTAAATGTTTTAAGTCCTCTTTACTTTCAGCAAGCAAGGTTGTATCATCTGCATATCGCAGTTTGTTGATGAGTCTTCCTCCAATCCTGATGCCAAGTTTTTCTTCATAGAACCCAGCTTCTCGGATTATTTGCTTAGCGTATAGGTTGAGTAAGTATGGTGAAAGAATACAACTTTGATGCACACCTTTTTAAATTTTAAAATAATCAGTGTTCCCATGTTCTGTTCAAACAACTGCTTCTTAGTCCAGGTACATATTCCTCAGGAGCACAATTAAATGTTTCGGAATACTCATACTTTGCGATGTGGTCCATAGCTTGTCACGATCCACACAATCAAAAGCCTTGCGTAGTCAATAAAGCACAGGTAAACATCTTTCTGATATTCTCTGCCTTCAACCAAGATCCATTGGACATCAGCAATGATATCCCTTGTTCCACGGCCTCTTGTAAATCCAACTTGAACCTCTGGAAGTTCTCTCTCAATGTATGCTTGCAGCAAGTTCTTTATTACCCTTAGTAAAACTTTACTAGCATGAGATAGCAAAGAGATTGTCCGATGATTTCCACATTCCATTAGGTCACTTCTACTTGGAATGGGCAAAAATATGGATCTCTTCCAATCAGTTCGCCAGATAGTTGTCTTCCAAATATCTTGACAGAGATGACTGAGTGCTTCCTGTGCTGCCTCACTTTCCTGAAAGTTTTCAATTTTTATTCCATCAATTCCTGGTGCCTTATTCTTTGCCAATTCCTTCAATGCACCTTGGACTTCCTCCTTCAGTATCATTGGCTCTTGAACATATGCTACCTCTTGAAACGGTTGAACATTAACCATTTCCTTTTGGTACAGTGACTGTGTGTATTCCTTCCATCTTCTCCTGATGCTTTCTCCATCATTCAATATTTTTCCCAGAGAATCTTTCAATAATGAAAATTGAGGCTTGAATTTTTTCTTCAGTTGAGAAATGCTGAGCATGTTTTTCCTTTTGGGTTTTCTGATTCCAGATCTTTGCACATTTTTTTGTAATATTTGACTTTGTCTTCTCAA
>NW_006408804.1:2532709-2534637 GCF_000296735.1 Chrysochloris asiatica
CATGTTTGATGAATTTCAGATTGAAGAAGATGGTGTCAAGTCAATTCTGACCCATAGCAACCCTGTAAAGGGTTTCCAAGGAGCAGCTAGTGAGCTTAAACTGCCAACCTTGCAGTTCAAATGGCTTTGCAGTCTGGCGCATTAACCCACAGCGCCACACCAGGGCTCCAATCTGAATCAGAGTACCTGGGATTAAATCTGTATTATGCCACCTATCACACTGTGACCCTGAGAAAATCACTACCACTCTGTAAAATTACGGATTTGGGCAAGATGACTTCTCAAATTTTTCTTTGATCTAAAATTCTAATTTTGCCCAGATGATATTATTAATTTTCATCCAGTGGTGAGGATTTTTGCTTTCTTTACATTGACATGCAATCCATACCTAAGACTGTGCTCCTTGATCTTCATCAGTAAATATTTTAAGTCTTCTTCACTTTCAGCAAGCAAGGTTGTATCACCTGCATATTGTAGGTTTTTAATGAGTCTTTGTCCAATCCTGATGCCATGTTTTTCTTCATAGAACCCTGCTTCTCTGATTATTTCTTCAGCATACAGGTTGAATAAATATGGTGAAAGAATTTACCCGTCACACACCTTTCTTAATTTTACACCATTCAGTGTTCCCATGTTCTGTGCAAACAACTGACTCTTGGTCCATGTACAGATTCCTCATGAGCACAACTAAGTGTTCAGGAATACTCATATTTTAGAATGTTGAGCATATTTGATACATTAAACACTAAAGACTGAAGACCAGAAGAGTTGTGGAAAGACATCAAAAACATCATACATGAAGAAATCAAAAAAGTCATTAAAAAGAGAAGAAAGAAGGAAAAGATCAAAATGTATGTCAAAAGAGACACTGAAACTTGCTCTCCAGTATAGATATGCTAAAGCAAATGTAAGAAATGGGGAGGTACAAGAGATGAACAGAAAATTTCAAAGGTCAGCTTGAGAAGACAAAGTCAAATATTACAACAAAATGTGCAAAATTCTGGAATCAGAAAACCTGAAAGGAAGAACACACTCAGGATATCTCAAGCTAGGGGAGCTAAAGAAAAAATTCAAGCCTCAACTTTTGTTATTGAAGGATTCTCTGGGCAAATTATTGAATGATGCAGAAAGCATCAAGAGAAGATGGAAGGAATACACAGTCACTGTACCAAAAAGGAAATGGTTGCTCTTCAACCATTTCAAAAGCTAGCATATGATCAAAAGCCAGTGATACTGAAGGAAGAAGTCCTAGGTCCATTGAAGGACTTGGCCAAGAACAAGGCTCCAGGAATTGATGGGATAAAAATTGAAATTTTCCAAGGAAGTAAGGCAGCATTGGAGGCACTCACTCATCTCTGCCAAGAAATTTGAGAGACAACTATCTGGTGAAATGATTGGAAGAAATCCATATTTGTGCCCATTCCAAAGAGAGGTAACCCAAGGGAATGCCGAAATCATTGGACAATATCTTTGATATCCCATGTGAGTAAAATTTTACTAAAGGTAAAGTATGATCATAGTAAGGAGGGGAAAAAAGATTAATGTATCATGCTTATTGTGTGTGAAACTGAAGATCATTCAATTTGTTATTAATCATTTTGTGTCTTGATATGGCACTTATACGAGTTGGGACATCTTTGGGTGCTCTTAAAAAGTATTTAAACCAATTCTTGCGCCATCAAATTGATTCCAACTCATAGCAATTCTATATAGGGTTCCTGAGACTGAAAATCTTTATGGGAGCAGATATATATCTCCAGGGGAGCCATTACTGGATTTGAACAGTTGACCTTAAGGTTGTTGTTGCTATTATGTGCTGTCAAGTCTGTTTCAACTCATAGGAACCTTATGCACAACAAAATGAAATACTGCCTGGTCCTGAGTCATCCTCATAGTTGTTGTCTAATGTTACATTAGAGCCCAATGCC
>NW_006408804.1:2535147-2536928 GCF_000296735.1 Chrysochloris asiatica
TTTATTAATCCAGTTGTGAGAATCTTTGTTTTCTTTACACTGAGGTGCAATCCATACTGAATGCTGTGGTCTTTGATATTCACCAATAAGTATTTTAAGTCCTCTTTACTTCCAGTAAGCAAGGTTGTATCATCTGCATATCACAGACTGTTAATCTTCTTCCATTTCTGAGGAAATCCCACACTCTTCTTCACGTAATTGAGCTTCTTGTATTATTTGTTTAGCATACAGATGTAATAAGTAGGTTGAAAGAATATAGCACTGGTATACACCTTCCCTGATTTAAAATAATTCAGTATTTGCTTGTTCTATTCAAACAACTGCTTATTGGCCGATGTACAGGTTCCTCATGAGCATAATTAAGTATTTTGGAATGCCCATTATTTGCGATGTTATTATACCTTGTCATGAAGTCAAAAGCATTTACATAGTCAATAAATCAAAAGTAAGCATCTCTTTTATTACCTGCTTACTGCCAAGATCCATCTGACATCAACAATGATGTCACTATTTCAAAGTCCTCTACTGAATCTGGTTTGAATTTCTGGTAGATCTCTGTCAACACACTGTTGCAGCCGTTTTTAAATTATCTTCAGTAAAACTACTTGCATGTGATATTAATGATATTGTTTGATAATTTCCGCATCCTTTCGGTCACCTTTCTTTGGAATAGTGCATATCTTCTAGATGGTTGGCCAGGTAGTTGTCTTCCAGATTTCTTGGCAAAAATGAGTAAATGCCTCCAGTGCCAGATCAGTTTGGTTAACAGCCTGGAAAGTATGGTTTTTTTGGTTGTTGTTGCTACTAATTGCCGTGGATTCGGTTCCAACTCATAATGATCCTACACAGGGTTCCAGGGAGTGGCTGGTGGATTTGAACAACTGACCTTGTGATTAGCAGTTCAGTGCTTATCCTACAACACCACACCAGGACCACATGGAAAGTATAACATTAAAATGATGTGTCATATGGCATTGGAAAGTAAAAATTCTGTATTCCTGTCATAATGCCTATACTTGATTCATCCATTCATGTATTCAATAAATACTGATTGGACACCTATGCAAAACACTGGGTAAATAATGAAGAAATTGCCATGAAGGAACCTCACTCAGTCTTTTGGGGGCTCAGAAACATTCAGAAGCATTTCAGTCAGGGCTGGATTAAGGTATGTGTGTGTCCTGATAATTTGTAGTATCTCTCTTCTGCTTATTTATGCATTCTAATGGGATATGTGAGTTATATACTGAGTTATATATAAAGTCTTCAAAAAGTTTGTGAAAATGGAGTTAAAAGATAATGAGTAGTGCCGCTGCTCCTGGGGCCACGGAGAGGAGCTGGAGCAGAGTGGGGGTGCAGTGCTGTCTGGCCAGCGCGGCCGGGACTCCCCACCCTGCGCTATCCTCGTAAAAATCATCATTTCTTCTCTGGAGGGTGAACATTTCTAGAACTGATTTCACGGATCTGGTAACATGGCAAAAGATGCCGGTCTAATTGAAGCCAATGGAGAACTAAAGGTCTTTATAGACCAGAATCTTAGCCCTGGAAAAGGTGTGGTGTCGTTAGTGGCTGTTCACCCTTCTACAGTAAACACACTCGGAAAATAGCTCCTGCCAAAAACCTTTGGACAGTCCAATGTCAACATTGCACAGCAAGTGGTAGTTGGTACACCTCAGAGGCCTGCAGCGTCAAATACTATCCTGGTAGGAAGTCCACACACCCCTAACACACACTTTGTATCCCAGAAGCAGGCTTCAGACTCCTCACCTTGGTCTGCTGGG
>NW_006408804.1:2538798-2540905 GCF_000296735.1 Chrysochloris asiatica
TTGGTGGTTCAAGCTCACCAATTGCTCCTCAGAAACCCTATACAGTGCCATTATGGGTCAGAACTGACTCTATGGCACTTAACAACAAATATAATATTAGTGATTGAACACAAAAGTGACATATGCCATTTTAGCAGAATGAGATGAATTGGATTATAAAATTTTTAGTGGATGTAAGGCACCAAGGTTTTTACTATATAAAGGTAAATGTTGTTGTTGTTGTTAAGTGCTGTCGAGTGAATTCTGACCCATAGCGTTTCCAAGGAGCAGTTGGTGAGCTTGAACCACCGACCTTGAACTTCAAACAACTTTGCAGTCTGACTCATTAGCCCACAGCCCCACACAAATAGACAATATTAATACTTGGATTCCAGCTTATATATGCACAAGTTTATTCCAAACAATATGTGTTTAAACATGTCTCTGTGATAAGTGGATAGCTGCATACATGTTCTCTCAGTAATGCTCTTAGGATAAGCACTGGACCACAAGGTTGGTTTGAACTGAAAGGTTGGTAGTTCAAACCAACAGTTGCTCCTTGGAAACATTATGTAGATTCTGTGAGTCAGAATCAACTGGACAGCATTTACAAACAACAATCGCAGCCTCATTAGGGTGCCTGGAGAAAAAGAAAAAAACTTCCGATGTAAAAGTGACTTCCAAGGGGTTATGCTAGGCCAGTTAAATTTAAGACCAAGAGGTCAGCTCAAAAGATTATGGTTACTGTATTTTTGGGATTCCAAATGGGTCATCTTGACATTTATTCTCAATTTGACATAGGATAATCACAGGAACTTACTATGAAGACATTGTAAGAAAACTGAAAACTGCATTGGTAGAAAAAAGGCCAGGAAAGTTGTAACAAGGAATGTTTCTTATCACAACAATGTACCTGCCCATTCTTTGAGCATAGCAAGGGCGTTCTTATAAGAATTTCACTAGAAAACCTTATCTCATCCTCCCTACAAACCTGATCTTGCCCCTTGAGACTTCTTTCTGTTTTTCTAACTATACCCAAGAAAACCAAGTCCAGTGTCATTGAGTCTATCTCAACTCATAGATATCCTGTACAGGATTTTCAAAACTGTAAATCTTAACGGAAGTAGAAAGCCTCATCTTTCTCTTGCTGAATGCATAGTGGGTTTGAACTACCTACTTATCACACAAAAGAGCTCTGCTAGCATAGTAGTTACAAGTTGGGCTGCCAACATCAAGGCCATAAGTTCGAAACTACCAGTCATTCTATGGAAGAAAGATGAGATTTTTCTGCTCCCATAAAAATTTACAGCCTCGAGTCGACATTGACTCCTTAGCACACAACCACCACCACCACATATCCCACAAGCCATTCCTTGGGCACCTTATACAGGGTCACTATGAGTCAGAATAGACTCGATGATACATAGTATAAACAATCACTAAACCCATAGTGCTTACCTTACAGCTCCACTATGGCTCTTAATTTAAAGAACATTTCAAAGACATCTGAGTCCCTCTAGGGTACCCAAACTGCTGTTTTAACGTTGCGTAAATTGAAGACCATAGAATTTGGGGGGAAAGGAAAGAGAGATGGAAACACCATCTACATGTATGAATAGACCTCTTGTTGTTGTTAAGTGCCATCGAGTCAGTTCTGACCTGTAGCGACCTGTATAGAATTTCTGAGGAGCAGCTGGTGAGATTGAACCACCCACCTTGCAGTTCAAACAGTTTTGAAGTCAGGTGCATTAACCCACAGTGCCTCACCAGGACTCCTGTATAAACCTAGATAGATATTATTTCAAGAAATGATAGCTTCACATTTTGACAGTTTTGATTAATAAAGTTTTCTAGGATATTGTAGCAATATTTTTTGACTCACCCTTGGTTTCCTTGTTTTCTACAAAAGAGAGTACTTCACAACAAAGGAAATGATTCAGTAAGTTTAGTTATTTCAGCAGTCAATGCAAACTTTTGTTGATCTCAAACAACAAAAAGTTGACTTCCACTAATTTTGCTTTAAACAGCTCATACTTCAACATCAAACCTTATTTTGTAGTAAATGCTATAATTATAAGGGAGCAAATAAAAATATGCTATAAAATAAAATGTAGCTATCAGAGCACAT
>NW_006408804.1:2542965-2543918 GCF_000296735.1 Chrysochloris asiatica
ACACCATAACTCAAATGCATTAATTCTTCTATGGTCTCCCTTATTCACTGTCCAATTTTGCATGCATATGAGGTTATTGAAAATACCATGGCTTAGGTCAGGCACACTTTAGTCCTCATACTGACATCTTTGCTCTTAAACACTTTAAAGAGGTCTTGTGCAGCAGATTTGCCTAATGCAAAAAGATGGAGACAGACTAAGTGCCCATCAGTGGAAGGATGGATAAACAAACTTTGGTATATATATATATATAGTGGAATATTATACAACCTTGAAGAATAATGATGAATATGTTTTATTTTAGATAGCTCTTTCATCTCTACCATATTGTAATTAAAAATAGTTCTTTCTAATCTTTGCTCTTACAAATTCTTCAATTAAGTAATAATATCTGCTTACATACAAAATAAGGATAGTGAATTGAATCTTTCTTAAATCATTATTTTATGCTGACGATGTTTAAGCCTCATTAGGGATGAAAAAGAATGTTCTGTTATGAACTTTGTGATTATTAAAGTTAGGAATATTTACAAAGCAATTTCCCAATTTCAGCATTGAGAAATATGTACAGAACATTATTTTCTGTTATAGAATCATATATGCCTATATGTATCAAGTTTGTCTTTCCAGAACCCATAAACTTAAATCTTATATAAGAGTAAAATTGTTGTACTTTCCCATAAAGGTTGTTATTTACATCATTAAGGGCACTGTGGGATAAGCACTGGACTGCTAACCTCAAGGTCAGCAGTTCAAATCCACCAGTCCAGTTGCTCCTAGGAGAAAGATGAGACTCTCCGTTTCCATAGCCATTTTCAGCCTCAGAAACTCAGTGGGTAAATTTCTTGAATTTCTTCATGTATTCTTCATTAGGTATATTCACATTGTTTAAGAAGGAAAATCTATTTGAAATAAATATTATTGTTTATTAAACTTAGGACTTACCTCTGCAT
>NW_006408804.1:2544368-2545736 GCF_000296735.1 Chrysochloris asiatica
ACTTTGGTCAACTGGTGCCCCCTGGTTCTGTTGATTTCCTTGCCTTATTTACATCATACTTGATTTCAGTGTGCTCCGTTCCTCAGTGTGTCCAACACCTAGCACCATGTTAAACAAAGGACTGGCTGCCAGACTGTTGCAAGTGGAGGTAGGGAGGATTTGGAGTGTCTTTTCAGAAGAGACAATGTAAAAGCTGAATTATTGCTAAACAAGAACCAATTAGGTCAGGAGAGGATGAACAAGAGTTTGGGGGAAGAAGGTTTTCAACTCCAGATCCCAAGCCCAATGAGGAATGTGTATCAAATTGCATCTATTGGTAATTTAAAATTACTTCTTTGAAACAAAAAATACTTTTCAACTCATGCCCCTCGTATATAAAACTGAACTGTAATATGCTGGTAATTAATGGCACTTGAATGATCATTTTATTTAACTCCCTGCTGCAAAATCTACCTCCAGTTGTTTAATGTGAAAGGATCGTTGGATCCTTGTGTGCTCATCAGAAATTATAGTATTCTTATTTATTCTTATCCTTATCTGTCCTTTCAATTTGCTGTTTTTAGGAAGAAAATCAGTAGCTTTTGTATATGAATAATAATTCAATTTAAGAGTTAAAACTGAGTTTCTGATCCTGTATCTTGAGCTAACTAAAGCCCTTTGTCCTCAATGATTATATCATTTGATTATCATTTAGAAATGTTCCTCTATTGAGAATAGCTTTTTATACTATCTAATGCCTCATCCAAAAAAAAAAAAAACCACAAATTTTTAAATCCCATCTGGAGGTGACTGGTTGCCTTCACCGCAAACTCATCAGAAGCTTATTGTCTTCATCTTTTTCTTACTCTAGCTTTAAAATTCATCCTCAAGCAAATCCTCAACTTTTGTTTGTTATTTGGGTTGATAGAGCATATTAATGGAACAGATGCAGCAACAGTGTGAAAGTGTGTTTGAAATAACTAAACCATCATTTATAAATTGTGCCTGTTCTAAAGCTTCACAAAGTTGCTATGTCTCTATACATTATTAAAAGAAACCTCTGACACCAAGATGATCTCCAGGTTTGAGTGACATAGAGTACCAGCCTTGGCTGTGAGCTCTGTGACAGCTTTATTTTAGCATCTCTATAGATGAGAAGAATAAAAAATAGGAAAATGCTCATTGAAATATTTGTACATCATAGCTTATCATTAAGAAGGAATAAGACTATTCTGGCAACTCCTTTCAAACTCAAATCTGTGGAAATTTTTACACTTACAATGTGCTATTCCAAATAGGCGTCTGCCTTTTAAAACATCTAATTTCCATTTGAAATCTCTGATCAGGCAAAATGTAGCAGCATCTGATACAAAGTAAGAAAGTGAGAAA
>NW_006408804.1:2546620-2553332 GCF_000296735.1 Chrysochloris asiatica
CTGGTGGAAAGGTTTCAGCTGAGCTTCCACACTAAGACAGACTCAGAAGAAGGAGAGGTGGACTCCTTCCAAATTATTAGCAACAAAGCACTGTCAGATATTACCATAATATTGAATATTCAAACATGATGAATACCACCACTATATTGTAAGATATAGTGCTGGAAGATGAACCCCTCAGGATGGAAAGCACTCAAAATATGACTGGGAAGAGCTGCCTCCTCAAAGTACATTTGACCATGATGACATGAAAGGTAGAGTTTTCGGGACCTTCATTTGCTGATGGGCACAACTCAAAACGAGGAGACACAGCTACAAGCATTCATTAATAATTGGAGCATGGAATATACAAAATATGAATCTAGGAAAATTGGAAGTTGTCAGAGATGACACGAAACATATAAAGATCAATAGCCTAAGCATTAGTGAGCTGAAATGGACTGGTTGGTCATTTTGAGTCTGACAATCACAGGGTTTACTATGCTGAGAATGACAAATAGAAGAAGAATAGCATTGCATTCATCATCAAAAAGAACATTTCAAGATCTGTCTTTAAGTATAATGCTGTCTGTGGTAGATCATATCTATAAGGAAAATCAGTTAATACCAGCTCTGGTAGCGTAGTGGTTACGAATCGGGCTGCAAACCACAAGGTCAGCAGTTCGAAACTACCAGCCTCTCCGCTGGAGAAAGAAGAGGCTTTCTGCTCCCATAAAGATTTACAGCCTCGGAAACCCTATACAGGGTCGCTGTGAGTCCGAACCCACTCCACGGCACATAACAACAACAACAATTCAAAATAATGCTAGAAACACTAAAGTCAGTGATGATGAAATTGAAGAATCCTACTAATTTTTCCAGTTTGAAACTGATCAAACATGCAATCAAGATGTATAAATAATTACTGGTGACTGGGATGCAAAGGTTGGAAACAAAGAGGAGGGATCAGTAGTTGGAAAATATAGCTTGCTGATGGGAATGGTGCTGGAGATCCTATGATAGAATTTTGCAAGAACAATGACTTCATTGTAAATTCTTTTTTAAAAGCAACATGAAAGACAATTATACATGTGGACTTAAAAATACTTACTGAGGAAGATCGAAAACTACAGTCTTAAGTATAGATTGCACCTCAATGTAAAGTAAACAAAAATCCCCACAACCAACCAAATAAATAGCATGATAAATGGAGTAAAGATCCAAGTTGTCAAAGACTTCATATTGCTTGGATCCACCATCTACACTCATTGAAGCAGCAGTCAAGAAATCAAATGAAATATTGCATTAGGCAAATCTGCTGCACAAGACCTTTTTAAAGTGTTAAAAGAGCAAAGATGTCAGTTTGAGGGCTAAGTGTGAGTAACCCAAGACATGGTATTTTCAGTAGTCTCATATGCATGTGAAAGTTGGACAATGGATAAGGAAGACCACAGAAGAATGGATACATTTGAATTATGGCATTGGAAAAAAATTTTAAAGGTATCATGGCCTTCCAGAAGAACAAACAAATCTGTACTGGAAGAAGTACAACTAGAAGGAGCATTAGAAGCCAAGCTGACCAGAGTTTGCCTCTCATACTTTGAACGTATTATAAGGAGGGACCAGTTCCTGGAGAAGGACATCATGCTTGGTTAAGTGGAGGGTCAGTGAGAAAGAGGGAAACCCCAACAAGATGGACTGGCACAGTGGCAGCAGCAATGGGCAGTGTTTTGTTCTTTTGTACATAGGGTCACTATTGCTCCAAACTGACTGGACGACATATGTCCACAAGCCCAAACATATTTTAGAAATTTGGATTTGAGACATTATTTCTAAATATAGAGCAGAACAACAAGAGAAAATCAGATATAAATGTTCTGCACTTCGAAAAATTATTGCCAGAAGCGTATCATAATTAGGGATGGAAAAATTGCTATATTAAAAATTCATAAAACATTAAGGCTTTATATCACATAAGTAGCTAATTAATTTACTGAATTGATTTAAAAGTACAAAGTGTGTTAAATATGAAATATGACTAAATAACCAGTCATTTATTTTTATAATATCAAATTTGATAAGCAGTAATTTTCTCATTTGTTTTGAGTTTCAAATTGAGATATAATAAAGTAGTAAAAAAATACATTTCTACTGAGGTGTAAAGAGAAAAGACAAAATAAATGTATGCTTTAGAGTAATCCTTGCACATTGTAGGAGGTCAGTAAATATTTTCTGATTTAACTGAAATACACAAAATTAAATTCAGAATAATTAACATAGATTGTAGTACAATGAAAGAAAAATATTAAATAGTGTCCTGATTAAGAATGAGACTGTGGGGAAATTTCAAAATCTAGATATATAATAGCTCCTGCCTTTTCAAGAGCACTGAATTTCTAATTTCACAATGTAAGCTACATTCGGCGTGTTTTATTTTACCTGTGTACAACCATTAGACTGCCTGGGCACAAATTTGGCTGCTAATTGAAAATTTCACAGTTCAAGTCCACCCAGACGCATCTGGGAAGAAAAGCCTGATGATCTGCTATTGAAAAGGCATAATCATTGAAAACCCCATGGGACAAAATTCTATTCTGACACATATGGTTTTGCCATGAGTCAGAATTAACTCCACAGCAACTTGTCTGATTTGGTACTGCCTTTACTAATGAAATTTAACTAGTGTGGTTAAATGCTGCCTCATTTACTTCGGTTGTTAAGTGCCGTTGAGTAAGTTCTGACTCATAGCGACCTGTATAGGGTTTCCAAGGAGCAGCTGGTGAGTTTGAATCACCAACCTTGTGGTACAAAATGACTTTGAGGTTGAGTGCTTATCCTAAGGTGCCATACTAGGACTCCCGCCGCCATCTATTTGCTGTTGTTGCTAGGTTCCATTGCGTTGGTCCCAACTCATAGCCACTCTGCACACGAGAAGGAAACACTCCCAGGTCCTGCTCCAACCTCATAACAGTTGCTACCTGTTTCCTTGAAGATTTTACATTCAATTAGTATTATTACCACAGAGTAGACAGAGTAGAACTGTCTCATAGGGTTTCTGAGGCGATATATCTTGAGGGAAACAGACTGCTCCATCTTTCTCCTACAGAGTGGACTGGTGAGTTTGAATCAGCAGCCATTTACTTAGTAGCTGAGAGCTTAGTCATAGCACTGTCAGGGCCCTTTAAAATTAATGATAATAGAAATGAAAGATTTTTAGTAGGAGTTTAGGTTGTTAATCCAACTTTTGGAATTAAGTATGTTTAGGTAGTGAAAGATGGGCATAGATTCTTTATCTTCAGCTACAGCTCTCTTTTGGAGCCTCAAACTGTTTGAAAGGATTGAGCAGATGATGGCTAGACCTAGAGAACCTTCCTGATTTTACTAGAAATAAGACGTGCTGGTGAGGTGATTCTTAAGGAAGTACTCCAAAATGAAAGTAAGGATCATAGTTGTAGAGAATAAATGGCCCAAAGACAGGAGCAGAAGCAGGACCATGACAAAGTGGAAGCCAGGAGCAAGAAGAAAATACAGCTGCTCAGAAGTAAAGCTGAACAAAGGACTGTAATCATTAGTCTTGTCTTGATTGAACAGAAGATGGAGTATTGGGTTTTCATAAAGGTAAAAACACAATGTAAATATTTTTGGTTTTCAACTACAAAACAAGGGAGTAAACATTTGCCCTATAAATTATTATCAATAATATAAATTATATTCTTCCATAACTTATGTTGTTGTTGTTAGGTGCCATCAAGTCGGTACCAACTCATAACGACCTTATTATGAACAGCAGAACGAAACATTGCCTGATCCTGGGCCAACCTCACTATTGTTGCCACGCTTGAGCCCATTGATTCGCCCACTTTGCCAATCCATCTCTCTGGGTTCTTCCAATTTTGCTCTGACCCTCCATCTTACCAAACATGATATCCTTCTGCAGCAACTGATCCCTCCTGACATTATGTCTGAAGTATCAGAGACGAAGTTCGGCCATTCTGGCCTCCAAGGAGCACTCTGGTTGCACTTCTTCCAACAGCCCATGGCACTTTCAATATTCTCCTCCAACACAATAACTCAAAAGCATCAATTTTTCTATGGTCTTCCTTATTCACTGTCCAGCTTTTGCATGCATTTGAGGTTATTGAAAATACCATGGCTTATGTCTTCAAGCTGTGAAGATTTATATTATGTTTTATTTCTTATCACAAAATTAAAAAAAAAAACCACAATCAATGTTTTTGAATGTTGCAATAATTTTTTAGTCATAACTCAACAATTTACCTTATTCATTTGTACCTACAATATTCATTATGTTCAAACCACATGCTTTGAGTTGAAAGGTTTGGAAAAGCTACCAAGGTACAAGGGTCTGACTAGTCAAGTCAATAGATTAAGATAAAACTATCACTGTTCTCTGTCTATATCCCAAGAATGCTATGTTTCATAATAGATATTTAATAAATTTGTTAATTATGTATCATGCTGTAGGATAAGTGCACTAGCTGCTCCTCAGAAACCTTTTACAGGGTATCTCTGTGTCAGAACCAACTCGATAACATTTAACAACGACAACATATTATAAAACTTGTCTATTTTAAATTTATTTTGCTAATGATGATATTGAAAAAATGTAAATTAAAGAAAAAAAAACTGTCTTTTTGTCCTCTATTATAATAACCAAAATTTTTTAATTGTTTTATCTCATTCCTTGGGGGTAGTGTTTCTTTCTCTTTAATCCATTGATAAAGTTTAAATGCAGGACAACATGTACTGAAATTGTAATAATAGTTCTTTGTCCTATGCCTAGTAAATGTCATCCTTTCATTGTTCTGCCCATTAATAACTTAGTAACAACATTTTTTCATATATCGGAACAAGGACAAACCAGTACCCATACCTTTCTTCCCAGCACCCCCAGCAACTCTCAGAACTATAGAGCGTGTTATGCTTAGACTATGCTTAATGAAAGTGCGCATTCTTATGATACTGTATTTCTAGTTTCACTTTTTCTAAGAACTTAAATGTGTCCCTCTGGGTTGCATAGGACCAATTCCAGAAGGGTCCTAGGCTTCACGATCTTCTAAGAGTCCCCCAACATGACACTAATATAAGTATCAGTGGTGCTCACATTTAACTGGGGCTCTCTTTAATTGCTGCATGATACCCCTGATCCTCAAAAATTCTATCATTCACCGAATTCTCTGTTAGTTAAGGTGTATTCACTTGAGATTAAGAGAAATATCAAATAGAACTTACATAGATGACAAAATATGTAATTTTTTTGCATTAATATGACAGGATGGCTACAGGTAGGAGGCTTTCAGAGTTGCTTGATTCAGCAACTAAACGATATCTTTAGGGTGCAAGATTCTTTCCATCTCTCCATTCTGCTATCACCAGCATCATTTTCACCAGAGAGTGTGGTTATAAAATGGCTTTCCAGAGCAATCAGAGATACATAGCTTTTGGTTCAAAGTCAGTGAGGGAAAAGTTGGCTTTCTTCCATTAAGAACAAGGAAGAATTTTCCCAAATGACTGTAGGAAATCTCTTCTTGCATCTTATGTGTGCATCAAAGTGACATGCTGTTTATTAATCTTCTATGTGGCTCAGAACTCTTTATTCTTTTTATTGAAGCACACACAATTATGTACACACACTAACCAGTATCAGATGCCTATTTGCTGTCAAATGATCAGTCACGGAAAATGTCCCAGGTAAACACAAGCTTACGCATTAAGGCAAGAATTCCTGCTACCAGAGAAATCTCTTATGCTCCTATGTGCTGACTACAGTCTTCAAGTGAACTGGAGTACAGAAATACTAATAAAAGTAAAAAATCGTAAGAACCGCTAACATGGATTGATTACTTTGTACCAGACACTCTGTTTAGTCCTTCGTATGGATTGTCTCATTTTCCTTTCACAACATCCTGTTAGATTCTCTTCTTATTCACTCCTTTACAAAAGAGGATACTAAGAGACAGAGAGTTGAAATATCTTTTTCAAGGTCACCCACCCAGTAGTGGGACAAGGGCAGTCTCATCAACAAAAATATGGCAAATTGAGTTGGGTTCTTATATACAAATTGAAACTAGAGAAATGCATTTTCCTTCAGAAATACTATCAGAAAATTAGGTGCAACAGTCATATTGGTATCATTGCTTAGCTACATTAGAGATAAAATCATGGTTTGGGGAACACATCTAACAAATCTAAGGATCCTTTCTAAAATTATTCCTGTGGGAAAGCATATTTTGTGTTCAAAAAGACTAACTGAAAAACAAAATTTTAGAATACAACTTGGTCAAAGGTTTTTTGTTTTGTAACTCAGTACTAGGATAGAGAGAGCATAGAATAAAGTGCAATGTAAAAGGTATAAAATTTAATCTTAAATCCTAAGCATCAAGTTTAAAAAACTCCAATTTGCTTGAATACAGCTAAAATACTTAGACTTCAGTAAATTGTCTGGCCAACTGCTGGCCACAGTTGGATTAATTATTAAGTATTTAAAGATAGAAATTGGCAAAGGAAATTTATCGATCTTTAATTTCAAGTGTGCCTCAAAAATGAATAAGTAATTAGCTATGAAGAGAGTAAATATGATCCATACCAGTGAAAAATAAAAACAATAAAAAGTAATCAGAATAAAACGAATAGTGAGAATATAATTTAAAAGAACCTAATATTGACAATGCAAAGGATCATGACAAGAGATGGACAATAGTGTGAAGTATGA
>NW_006408804.1:2554517-2562380 GCF_000296735.1 Chrysochloris asiatica
CAAGGACCGGGCAGTGTTTCGTTTTGTTGTACATAGGGTCTTATGAGCTGGTACTGACTCAATGGCACCTAACAACAACAATGTAATAATTGAAAAATGACACTATTATGCAATCTAAAAAATTGACCATAGGAATAAAATTAATGATTGGTAGAGCAGAAAAAAATATGTTTGTATAGATATTGTATTCATACTGTAGTTTGATAGGCTATATAGTGTTGTGATGTAGTGAATTATCTAATGTATCTTCTAACCATAGTATGTAACGCCCACAAAATAATGTTTCTGACCTGTTGGATCTGAGTAAGAGTAGATGGGAGAAGATACTGATAGGATGATGTGATTCAGCTGTGGATGTTGTTGTTGTTGTTGTTGTTGTTGTTAGGTGCCATTGAGTCAGTACCAGCTAAAGTGACCCTATGCACAACAGAACGAAACACTGCCTGGTCCTGGGCCAACCTCATGATTGTTGCCACACTTAAGCCCATTGATGCTGCCACTTTGCCAACCATCTTGTTGGGGGGGGGGGGGAGGAGGTCTTCCTCTGTTTCTCTGACTCTCCACCTTACCAAACATGATATACCACTCTAGTGATTGGTCCCTCCTAACAATATGCCCGAAGTATGACAGACGAAGTCTGGCTATCCTGGCCACCAAGGAGCACTCTGGATGTACTTCTTCCAACACAGATCTGTTGGTTCTTTTAGCAGACTATGTACTTTTGTCCTTTTGGCATCCCATGGTACTTTTGGCAGCCCATATTCTCCTCCAACGCCATAACTCAAATGCATCAATTCTGTGGTCTTCCTTATTCACTGTTCAATTTCGCATGCATATGAGGTTATTGAAAATACCATGCCTTGCATCAGGAATGCCTAAGTCCTCAAGCTACATAATTGCTCTTCAACACTTTAAAAAGGTCTTGCGCAGCATATTAGCCTAATGCAATATGTCGTTTGATTTCTTGGCTGCTGCTTCCATGAGTGTTGATGATTGATCTAAGAAAAATGAAGTCCTTGACAACTTCAATCTTATCTCCATTGTTGAGATGTTATTTAGTGGTGAGGATTTTGTGTCTTTACACTAAGATGCAATCCATACTGAAGGTGGTGGTCTTTGTTCTTTATTAGTAAATATTTTAAGTCCTCTTCACTTTCAGTAAGCAAGGTTGTGTCATCTGCATATCGCAGGTTGTTAATGAGTCTTCCTTCAAACCTGATGCCACGTTCTTCTTCATATTACCCAGCTTCTCAGATTATTTGCTCAGCATACAGGTTGAATAAGTATGGTGAAAAAATACAATCCTGTCACATACCTTTCTTAATTTTAAACCATTCAGTGTTCCCATGTTCTGTTCAAACAACTGCCTCTTGGTCTTTGTATAGATTCCTCAAAAGCACAATTAAGTGCTCTGGAATACTCATACTTCGCAATGTTGTCCATAGCTTGTCATGGTCCACACAATTGAAAGCTTTTGAATAGTCAATAACGCACAAGTAAACATCTTTCTGGTATTCTCTGCTTTCAGCCAAGATCCATCTGACATCAGCAATGATGTCCCTCGTTACATGTCCTCTTCTAAATCCAACTTGAACCTCTGGAAGTTCTTTGTCAATGTGCTCTTGCAGCCAATGTGTTTCTGTAGTACCTTTAGTAAAACATTACTTACATGGGATATAAAAAAAAAAAAAACATGGATGTTATCTGGGGGTGTTAGCAGAGTTAATTGTAATTGTAAAAACATGAAACTCTAGCATGTGTATAAATTGAAGCATCTCATAAGCAGGAAGGGAGAATCCCACTACCATCAAGAAGAATGACCAGGAGTGGAGTGTGTCCTTTGGACCCCAGTATCTCTGTGCAATGAAGCTCCTAGACCCAGGTTGTGAAAGCTGTGGCACCAGGAGGAGTGGCAGAGGAGCAGCAGCAACAGCAGAACCAAAGCCAGTGCATGAAACAGAGCAGTGGGTTACCCAGCCCGGAGAGCCAGTGAAGCTGAGTGACTTTGGGGAGGAAGCTTGCTTGAAGAATGGGGTGCTTCCAGGCACCAAAGTGGGGATCTAGGTTCACTGATCCACAGAGGTAGAGCAGAGTACCTTCAGGTTGAGGTTTATGGTGGGGTGGGGTGTCCTGTGGTCATTTATCCACAGCCTACTGGGATCAACTGTGTCTAGAGCATTTTCTGATCCAGTATTGTAAACTGTCAACTCCCCTAATAAGCCCCATAATTTTAAGAATTGTCTCTGAGTTCTGTGTGGCCATTGCAATGGATTATTGAACCCAAGGAGAAGCAGAGAGGCCTGGGCAAGGGAAAGCTGGTGCCACATATTTTTATAAGCAAGAAAGAGAGAATTCAAGAACCAAGGTGGTAACATTAAAATATGTGTGAAACTTTCCCAGCAATGACTTCGTGGAGGCAGGAATAAATTTCAAAAATATCCTGAAGGATAAAGTAAATTTAGTTAAGAGGGAGGAAAGAAGAAAAATGATCAAAGGATGCTCCTGATTTGCTTGCTTGGAGGCAGTAACAATAATGGGTATGAAAGATGAGAAGAGGACCTAAGTGGAATTGGTATTTATTTCTTGAAAATTTATGGACAGTAAGAAACATAACCTTATTCTTGTCATAGCTGAGGGAAGGTGAGGGCAAATATATGGAGTAGAATTAATGTGGGCCATGTACACCTTGTGATTAATGCAAATCAAATAGCAGGAAAGTGCACGCAATAAATTTAAAAGATCAATTTTCAAAAATAAATAACAAATAAATGTCAAAGAAATAATGAGAATGTCAGAGAAAGAAAAGAACAGAAGAGTAGAAATGACAAAAATGGCAAAGAAAGAAAAATAAATAAAGAAGCAAAAGAAAGGAAAGTAGGCAACGGTAACTGGAAAATAACTTTAAAACATTTTTTAAATTAAGTTAGAATAGTTAGGATTGCTATTTATTAAATTTGTTATAAAGACCTTTCGATAACAACATAGGATCTAAGGAAAATACTAAGTTTGAATCCACCAGTTTTTCTCCAGCAGAAAGATGAAGCTTTCTGCTCCTACAAAGATTTACAGCCTTGGAAACCCTGTACAGGGTTGCTATGAGTCCAAACTGACTTGGTGGCATACCACCACCACCTAAGGAAAGTAGCAGATTGAAAAGGTAGAATTGATATGAGGTATCATTAAAAAAAAATTGTTCCTTTCTTGTTCCACAAATATTTCATTTGAAAGAGAGGACAGTATATTTATTTATTTGAGCACTGGTGGCACTGTAAAAAAGCACTTGACTGCTAATCACAAGGTTGGCAGTTCAAACCCACCAGCCTCTTTGGGAGAGGCAACTGAGGCTTTCTGCTCCCATGGATATTTACAGCCTCAGAAACCCTATACAGTGTCTTTATGAGTCAGATCTGATTTTGTGGCATCTAATAACAACAGCACCTATTTGTTTGCCAATGTTGTAGCCTTATTTATATTTATGTCAATGAAATTGCATGTCAAACCAAAATTTTCTGCAAAAGGTGCTTCTTAATTTACAGATCCTACTTTGTGTTAAATCTTGTCATTGTAAATAAAATTCCCATAGATCAAATAAATATTTTATCATTCCAAATTAGAGATAAACTGCTAAAAATATTTTGGAAAATATTTTTACAGGGGACTGGAAATTCAATTCTCTGGTGTTCTATGATTTTAGCTTTTTATGGTCAACTTTATTAGACTGATGGAAAACAAACCAACATTTTGATAGCCCTCTGGCAATGATTATGGATTTGATATGCTATATTTGTCAAATATTTCAATATTCCACACAAGTTATTAACAGAAGCCTAGAATGTAATATCCCTGCAGTACTGCTTCAGTGATTCTTTTTCACATAAAGATTTTATGAACTCCAGAGTAAAAAACTGATATGTTATTGGTACTTGCTATCCTTTAACACAAGAGTTTGAGAAAAGAAAGACCATAAAACACAATTTAAAATAGAATGTTTCAGTAGAAAAAATTCAGATGAACTAGCAATTCTAAAAATTCGAATTATGATAGTCAGTTATCTGTTTATAATAGAAATAATAATCATTTAAAAAACTGTTGTCATTTCTAAGTGTCATTGAGTTGATTCCAGTTCATAGTGATCCTATGTACAACAGAACAAAATATTATCCAATCCTGGGTTATTCTCACAATTACTGCTACATTTGAGTCCATTTCAGTCACTGTGTCAATCCCTCGTCTTTTGTCTATGGTACTGATCATGATGGTCTGCTCTGTGGGTGGTCCCGCCTGGTAAATCATCCGAAGTACATGAAACAAAGTTTCGCCATCTTCTATGGAGCATCTGGCTATACTTCTTCTGAAGAAGATTTGTTCATTCTTCTGGCAGTCCTTCATGGTATATTCAGCATTCTTCACCAAAACTAGAACTCAATTCTCTGAGAATTGAAATTTAAAAATAAATCTATATTTTCACAACTTTTCATTTGCTCCCAAGGTCATTATTTTACTTGCTTTGCAGATAGATAGGAAGTAAACTCTGAAATGATTTGCACAAGGCTACTCATGCATTTTCATATTTAGCAACTAATATCATTTGCAAAACAATCACCCAGTTAATATAATTATAAGCATATTTCAATGGAAATGCAAGTCCATAGTACAATTATACACATATATCCATATCTTGGCCTAAAAAATAAGTTACAACCATCCCACCAAAGTGGCTTCCTCTGGTAGTAAGAAAAGAGAAAGTCAGTTCTAATTGTAATTTTTATAGCATGCTCCTGAGATTTCTGCTTGTAAGGCCATTTCCTAAATTAATAGAAAATCAAATATGTTATCTGTTAAAGATTATGGTTGTTAGGATGTTCTGTCTTGCCTTTGGAAGGAGGTGTCTTAGGTAGATCTTTAGGAAGAAATTCTTCTTTTCACTCAGAATTAATGGACAACAACTTCAGAATACATACAATTATTTATCAAAAGAATAGTCATTCTTTCATGTTTTTCATATTGCATTTTTAATCTGTCATTTTACATATTATTGTTGATGCAGTCATTCTACATTTAAATGAATAATCAGATATGTGGCAAGAGAACTATCAGGTATAACTCATAGTGACCCTGTAGGGTTTCTGAGGCTGTAAGTCTTTATGGGAGCAAAAAGCCTCTTCTTTCTTCCATAGAGTGACTGGTAGATTTGAACTGCTGACCTTCAGGTTAGCAGTCCAGCTCATAGTCCACTATTCTACTAGAACTCCTTTTGAACAATGTAAAAATTCTAAATATTTTACAATAGAGAATGATTAAATAAATTATGAGAACCCTAAACTACAGAATATTATTGCACCATTAAAAATTATTTTATGGGAAAATTATTGTTGTTGTTGTCATTGTTGTTGGTGGTGTGCTGTAGAGTTGATTCTGACTCATAGCTACCCTGCATAGAGTTTCTGAGGCTGTAAATCTGTACTGAAGCAGAAAGCCTTATCTTTCTCCTGCAGAATGGCTGGTAGTTCGAACTGCTGACCTTGAGATTGGCAGCCTGATTTGTAACCACAATTTACAGCTATCTTAGGCACAGCAGTACTAAACACTTCCTGGTTCTGCATCATCCTCATAATTGTTTGAATGTTCGAGCCCATTGTTGCAGGCACTGCATCAATCCATCTCCTTGGGGGTCTTCCTCTTTTTCCATGACCCTCTACTTACTAAAGGAGTCCTGGTGAACTGTAGGATAAGTACTGGACTGCTAATCCCAAGATGTGCAGTTCAAACCCACCAGTTTTTCCTTGGGAGAAAGATGAGGCTTTCTGCTCCCATAACAATTTACAGCTCAGGAAACCTATCTAGGGTTACCACGAGTTGGAATCTATTTGATGGCAATGATTTTGTCTACTTTACCAAGCATGGTGTCAAACTCCAAGAACTGGTTTCTCATGATAACATGTACAAAGTACAAGAGACAGTGTTTTCCCATACTCCCTTCTAAGGAGCATTCTGGCTGTACTTCTTCCAAGACAAATTTGTTTGTACTCTGGCAGCCCATGGTACTTTCAATATTCTTCACCAACACCATAATTCAAATGCGTCAGTTTTTATCTAGTCTTTCTTAACTATTGTTCTGATTTTACATGCAAATGATGCAACTGACAATAATCATGGCTTGGGTCAGGTGAACCTTAATACTCAAAGTGACATCTTTTCTCTTTAACATTTTTAAAGTATTTTTGCAGCAGATTTGCCCAATTCTATATTTTGTTTAATTTCTAGACTGCTGCTTTGATGAATGCAGATTGTGGATCCAATCAAAAAGAGATCCTTGAAAATGTCAATCTTTTCGTCATTTTTCAAGATGTTTATTGGTCCACTTGTGATGATTTTTATTTTCTTTACATTGAGGTGTAATCCACACTGAAAAGTGTGGTCTGTGATCTTCACCAGTAAATATTTCACGTCCTCTTTGCTCCCAGCAAGTAAGGTTGTGTTACCTGCATATCACAGGTTGTTAATGAGACTTTCTCTAATCCTGATGGCATGTTCTTCATATAGTTAGCTTCTTGGAATACTTGCTTAGTTTACTGATTGAATAAGTATGGTGAAAGGGTACAACCCTGGCACACACCTTTCCTGATTTTAAACCACATAATATTCCCTTATTCTGTTTGAACAACTGCCTCTTGTTCTATGTACAGGTTCCTCAGGAGTACAATGAAGTGTTCTGGAATAATTTGCAATATTTGTTATGATCCAAACAGTCGATACCTTTGCATAGGTAAATACCCATCTAAAATCAGCAATGATATCCCTTGTCTAAAGTCATCTTCTGAATTGAGCTTGAATTTCTGGCAGCTTACTGTTGTACTGCTGCAACCATGTTTTAATTACATTCAGCAAAAATTTACTTGTGTATTTCATTAATAATACTATTTGATTCTCTCCTCATTCTGTTGGTTCACCTTTTTTTGAATGGGCACAGTTACGGAACTCTTTCAGTTGTTTGGCCAAATGACTGCTTTCCCAATTTCTTGGCATAGACTAGTGAGTGCTTCCTAAACTGCATCAATTTGTTGAAACATTTCAATTAGCATTCTGTTAATTCCTGGACCCTTGTTTATCACTAATGCCTTTACAGCAGCTTGATTTCTTCTTTCAATACCATCAGTTCTTTATCAGTGTTACCTCCTCAAATGGTTGAATTTCGAGCAATTCTTATTGGTACAGTGATTGTGTATCCCTTCTATCTTTTTTTTATGCTTCCTGCATTGTTCAGTATTTGGCACATTGCTGTTGTTAAGTGCCATTGAGTTGGTTCTGACTCATAGTGACACTAAATAGGGTTTCCGAGGAGTGGCTGGTGAGTTTGAATCACCAGCCTAGAAACTCAAACCAACCTTATAGTCCAGTGCTTATACTACAGTGCCACACCAGGACTCCATTTGACCCACAGAATCCTTCAGTATTGTTACCTGAGGCTCAAATTTTTTCTTCAGCTCTTTCAGTTTGAGACATGCTGAGAATGTTCTCCTCTTTTGGTATTCGAACTCCAGGTCTTTGTACATTTTATTATACTTGCCTTCTCCAGCTGTCTGCTGAAATTTTGTGGCCAGCCCTTTTACTTCATCATTTCTTCCATTCACTTTAGCTACGCTACATTCAAAAACAATTTCAGAGTGCTTTCTGGTGTCCACTTTGGTCTTTTCTTTATTTGTTATCTTTTTAATGACATTTTATTTTCTTCATGGATGATGTTCTTGATGTCATCCCACAATTCCTCTTGTTTTCAGTAATTAATGTTCAGCACATCAAATCTGTTCATGAAATTGTCTCTAAATTACGGTGTTATACATTCAAGGTTGTATTTTGACTCTC
>NW_006408804.1:2567845-2591108 GCF_000296735.1 Chrysochloris asiatica
TCTTGCCCTATCAGCAAATGAAGAATCCCAAAGTTTACTCCATCTACATCACTAATATTGACTCTATTTTGAGGATGCAGCTCTTCCCCAGTCATATTTTGAAACTTCCAAGCTGAGTGGATCATGTTTTGGCACTGTATCTGATAATGTAGCAGCTTTGCTGCTATTCATAAGGTAGTCAGGGAATAATTCTTCAGAAGTTGACTGCCCACTCCTTATTCCTAGTCTGTTCATGGCCTGGAAGCTCTGCAGAAACTTGTCCTCCATAGGTGACTCTGCTGGTGTTTGAAACACCAGTGGCATAGCTTCCAGTACCACAGCAGCACACAAGCCGCCTTATTTTCTGATAAACTGATAAACATATTCAGGAGATTCTTATAATGCATTATAAATGAAAAAATGGCTACAAATGTGAACATATGATATGATCCTAACCATGTTAAAATTAATATGCATAGATAAAGTTCTAGCAAGAAATACACTCCAATATTAATAGCCATTTTTTGGGTGGGAATTGAGAATGGTCATCATTTTTTGTGTGCTTGTAAAGGCATTTCCTAAATGTTTCTCAAAGGTAAGTTTTCATTTGCAATCAAAAACATATTTTACTTTTTCAAAATGATTATTACACTTTATATAAACTTTTACAAATTAAATCAGGTGTTTTTTGGATAGCATTCATATTCAGAACCAGTCATTTTTATGTCTATACTTAATTTTAGTTCCTTTTGAGTCAGCAATGTAAAGACAGTATTGAAGAAAGCCATAATTATTGTTATTTTCTATAAGATCATTTCATAGCTTAATGCTTCTCAGATACTTTGAAAAAGCACAGGTTTTTCATAAAATCTATATAACATGACATGAATGATGCACAAAAGGAAAATAAAATGTGTTCAGTGTCTAGAGAATACAAAGGAGTTCATGCCCTCATTTCTCAGAGTTACTTCCAGAGTTTACTTTGAAATATGAGTCTTGTTTCAAGGACACAAGACAGGAATTTCTATTTTAAATTTTACCTAACATATAAGGGATTTCAAAATCTTTGGGGGAAAGTCAATGACAAGACAGCTAAGGTACTTAATTATATACATACAAGATGTTGAAAAAAGACATATTTATCCATGAAAACAAAGAGATTTTATATTTAAAATTTTTATACTAATGCTTTATATTAATGTGAATTCATTATGAATGCCAACTTGAGAAATTCTTTAATTACATATCAAAATTCTCCTTTCTTCTCTCTTTCCTTCTTTCCTTATTTAACTTCCCATTTCCCCCCCTTTTCCTACCTTTATTTATTCATAAACAAATGAAACTCCAATGACTGCATATATTCATAGATCATGCGATACTCCCTCTCAGTCTCTTTCCAAGGTTTTTCGCTTCTGTTTTTATCTTAAAAATTATTGACCCTATGACTAGATTCTGGGCTTCCTTACCTTTGGAACATTTACAATTTCCTCAAATGGTTTTATTTATTTCTAGATTTTAAATACTGTCTACAAAATGTGCCATTTTGAAATTATTCAGAACTTGGTAGCAGGCCACCTTCTCTCCTTATTATACATTCATTCCCTGGGCAATATTAATTTCAGTCTTTTAAACACTATCCATAAAAACTTGTCTAAATTTCACTTTGTTTTGTTTTTACCTGCTTATCAATAATTTAGTATCTCACAGTTTTCATAAATAAGCATATCCAAAATTCATTTTAATGAATCTTTCCCTCAACTCCTAAGATGATTCTCTCTGTAGTATTTCCCATTTTATGTATGACCCCAGTCTCCACTCAGTTTTTGGTTGTAGACATTTATCTAAGTGAATTCAGATTTTAAGCTATATCTTCCCTAACTTACTTTAAAGGTATAATGGAGAAGAGGAAACCCCAAAGTATATGGACAAGCAGGGACCCAAAGGTGAGAGAATAGTCATAAGAACGAAGGCATCAAGGAAGGAGTGCTTTAAGAAGAGATTTGTCCACTGTTTCAAATAGTGAAACATTCTTTGCAATAAAAGTAGAAAGTTTTTATTAAGTAAAATAACAATGACATTTATGCAGAATTTAGAAGGTAAACTTTCAATGAATATGTTACAATAGAATGATTTGACACATTAAATGGAGGATGAGGAAGCAGAGACAGATGGTCTATGAGGTCAACTTGTTAGAGAAGCTTGACTGTGAAGGTCAGAAGAGAAATAGGATGGAGGGCATAGAGTGCAGAGAGAAATGTGTTGTTTATTTGTTCATTTGTATTGTTTTTAAGTTGCACATGTGAGTGTCAGTGGAAAAAGTCAAAAATACCAGAGACTGATAGAAGTGATATGAGCTATTTGATAAAAATTCTTTAGAATATTGATTGGGATGGAATCTATAGACCATAGGATAGATTTGATCCCTGGCATAAGATGTACACTTCTGAGGTCAGAATAGATTGGTTCTTCCCATGAAATAGCTACAAGTGAATATAAGTTTGTGGATTTATTGGTGGGAATGTAGGGGAGTAAATTTATGATGCCTTCTGCTTTTGTTAGGAAATGTGAGCAAAAGTCATACACTAATATGTATGGTATAATGCAAGGGGCACAATGTTTGTAGGAAGTGGAGAGGATGTGAACTCTTATCTCTAGACATTGAGAGAATGAGCTAAATAGATAACCATGGAAGAATATCTGGAAGTTGTGGGGTCAAGTCACAACAGGAAAACGAATTTAGAGTAGCATTAATCTGCCTGTTTATCTAATATATTGCTCTGATGTAGGCTGCTGTGTGGATGTTTAAAAGGAGAAATTGGAAAGGGCATTGTCATCTAGGGAAGCCAGATTAGGGGTTTTCAAGTAGCCTCACAAAGTGCATGAATCTTGGTGAATCCACCACAAATTTGAGGCTATGCAGAATTTCTACTATACAGAATTAGAACTTCAATCCATCAGCCTCTGAAGTATCTGTGCATCCTTTAAGGATAAACCACTTTGTGTTGTTAAGTGCTGTAGAGTAGGTTCCAATTCATAGCGACTCTATATAGGGTTTCCAAGGAGCGGCTGGTGAGTTTGAACCACTGACCTTGCAGTTCAAATTGACTTTGCAGTCCAGCTCATTAATCCCAGATGTCACAGTGCCATACCAGGACTCAGGACACAGGCTGTATAAAAGTCTAAAAAAGCAGTGCGCATTTTCCATAAGAAGAAAGATGCCTTGTACCAGATGATTTGGGCCATGACATTTCATTCTTGGAGAGTGATAGGCTTTCTACGCAGTGTAGACTCCCCATCTCACTTCTATTTAAACTTTCCTAATGTACTCACCCCTAAAAAAATGGCATAGTTTTTCTTTAGAGTTACTTTGGCCAGCAATATTAAGGTGACGTTGCATATCTTTGCTGTATTCCATTACAAGTTGATTCATAATTAATTTCTACCTAATAATTTAAATTTTCCTCCTTTCCATATTCTTGGAATATAAAGTACCTAATTACATCATCTTATCTGTGCTTTTACAAAATTAGTTTATAATGAATTTAGTTAATTAGCACAAATAAGATATAATTTTATAGTTTCCTAGTTTTGTCTGTTTTTCAGCAGTTTTTAAAATATTATTTGTTACCAATTAATGAGAAGGAAGGTCATCAAGATAATCTTAAAATTTTCAAGTGATACATGAAGATTAAGTTAAACTGTTTCCCTTAACAATTTTATTTTCAGGAACTTCTAGAGAAAAGGTTCACTTACTTTTCATAAGCCTGGTTTATTCATAACAGGCACAAAGTACTTTTAATTATAAATATTGGTATGTTGTTTTTGTTGTTAAGTGCCATCCAGTCAGTTCTGAATCATCATGACCCTCTATAGGGTTTCTGAGGAGCAGCTGGTGGGTTTAAACCTCTGACCTTAAGGTTGGCAGTCCAGTGCTTATCCAGCAATGCCACACCAGGACTCCATAGTTGTAATTTGTTATTGTTGTTAAGTGCCACTGAGTTGGTTCCGACCCATAGCAATCCTGTAGAGTTTCCAAGGAGCAGCTGATGAGCTTGAACTGTCAATCTGCGGTTCAAATCAACTTTTGCAGTCCAGCACATTAACTCACAGTGTCACACCAGGAGTCCTATAGCTGTAATGATGTTATTAAGCACCATGGAGTTGGTTCTGACTCATAGTGACCCTGCACAGGGTTTCTGAGGCTGTAAATCTTTACAGGAGCAGAAAGCCTCATCTTCCTCGCATGGAACAGCTAGTAGTTTCGAACTGCTAACCTTGAGGTTAGCAGCCCGATTCATAACCACAATGCTACCAGAGCTCCTATAGTTGTAATAAGTAGTGTAAAAATGAAGAGTGGCTATTTATGTAGCATTTCATCCTTTGGCTTTCTCATGCTGCAAAGTTAAAATGATTTAAAAAAAATGAATAACTCGTCTTCTCCCAGATTCTCCACCTATTTCAATCCACAAAATTTTAAAAATTTCTCTTTAAGAAATTTAGTGGTTGTAGGGTTCATGACGTGGCGCTGTAGGATCAACACTGGACTGTGAACCACAAGGTTGACAGTTCAAACCTATCAGTACTCCTTGGAAACCCTATGCAGGGTCACCACAAGTCAGAACCAACTCGATGGCAACAACAACAACAGGGACTTACTAAAAATAAATCACCAACGTTATTAAGATATATGTGTTTCTGAAAGACTTTGCCAAAGCCCAAATGATATATTGTTTCTTTTAGTCTTAATCTAGTTCTGATCCTTAACCAATCCAATTTCCTTATGTTCCAACTGCATCCTTTCTGGGTGCATGCTGAAACACTGTTAAGCAGAAATATACCAATAAATATTCTCTTCTAGTGGCCACCAAGAGCCCTAATTTCTGATCTTTTAAAAGATTATTTCTGCAAGCCAGGCCAGCAATCAGTGCATGGGCCCCATTGCCAACAGTGTTCTCAATGTCAAGGGCTTTCACTGTGCTACAACAGCAGTAAAATTTGAGCAGTACTGATGATAACAATGATACTACTTTGCATTGAACACCTAGGTATCACTAACTTTCCTTGTACTGTCTCATTTAATTCTGTTCACACCTCAAAACAAATTTTGTTGAAATTCAATTGCCAGATAAGGCTAACACTTGTAAAAAACCTATTAGCATGACATGTTAGGATAAATTTCCTTAGTTTCAACTGTACTTACCTGTGTACACACATGTCTATATGTCTACATATGTGACAATACACTCATTTTTTTGTTATTCTTGGTATTAAACCTACTCTTAGCATGCAAGCATATAGTGATTACATTACAGCACCATCTCTCTTTTTATCAGTTAGTAAAACTGAAAAATGAAATGGTTAAATACAGTTACAATTTTTTTTTTGGGGGGGGGGTAAATTGTGCTTCTCACACACACAAAACATTGGAATCCTAATTCCTATACCCATGGATGGATTCCTGTTTGGAAATAGGGGTTTCTTCGCCATATTAAGTAGATCATATCTGAGCAAGCTGGGTTCTAAATTTAGTCACTTTTAAGTTATAAAAAGAGCAAATTAGGTATATACATATACAAATGGAGGAAGACAGACTTCTACAATTGAAGTAACCAAGAAATGTCCAGGACTACCTACAAGAAATGAATGGACGTATCTGAGACCCTTATTCGCACTTTTAGCCTTCAGAACTAGGAGAAAATAAGTTGCTGTTCTTTAAAGCCACCAACTTGTGCTATTTCTATTATGGCTGCACTAGGTTACTATGATACAGGTTAATTATGTATGATTTAGTATTAAACACATGTCTGTGTGATTTAAAAATGTTCATTCTACATTTCACTACCACCACAGTCTAAGACCCCACTGTTTCTGTACTGAAAGGTCACAGAATAAAATAACAATTGTATCTCTAAAGCCGTGGTTCTCCAACTGGGGTAGTTTTACGTGCAGAGGCCATTTACCAATATCTACACATTTTTGATTGTCATCGGGTTGGGAATGCTACTGGTATGTAGCAGGTGGAGACTAGGAATTCAGATAAACGTAATATAATGAAAGAATGTCAGGCTTGAGAAACCCTAATATAACACCTTTTGGTTTTCTCTAAAGTAGATCTACACTTTGAAAATTTCTAAAGTATACATGATATATCTCTGGCTGATCCCACCTCTTCATCTGGACATCTCTGCTATATGATGGTTTGTGTTGTCCTCCCATCTGGTATCTCTGGAATAAAAGGATGATGCTTACTAAACATATTTACATCAATGTATTAGGAATATAATGTAAAATAATGCATTATAAGAAAGACCACTTAGCGCAATTATCATTAAAATTTGCCCTTTAACCACTAATACCAAAGATGAAGAAACAAAATTTTTTACCAACTTCTGTAGACCCTGATAAGGTGCTGTAGGATTAGGATTGGGCTGTGAACCACAAGGTCAGCAGTTCAACACCACCAGCTGCTCCTCGTAAACCCTATACACGGTCACTATGAGTAAGAACTGATTTGACAGCACTTAACAAGAGTCTGAAGTTAATCAAACATGTAATCAAGATGCATTGATAATTACTGGTGATTGGAATGTGAAAGTTAGAAAGAAGACTAGTAGTTGGAAAATATGGCTTTGGTGATAGAAATGACACTGGAGGTCACCAGCAAGAATTTTGCAGGACCTACGATTTAGGTCCTGGTAACGTAGTGGTTACGAGTCGGGCTGCTAACTTCAAGGTCAGCAGTTTGAAACTACCAGCTGTTCCGTGGGAGAAAGGTGAGGCTTTCTGCTCCCGTAAAGACTTACAGCTTCAGAAACCCTGTGCAGGGTCACTATAAGTCGGAACCGACTCCATGGTACTTAACAACAACAACGATTTATTATTGCCAATGCCTTTTTATTTAAAACAACATAAATGGAAACTATACACATTGACTTTACTTGATAGAATAAACAGAGTCAAATCAACTATATCTGTAGAAAGATATATTGCAGAAGTTCAATATTATTAAACTGTGGAACAGACCATCAATTGCTCATCTGCAAGTAGAAGCTGAAGTTGAAGAATATTAAAACAAGTCCATAAGAGCTAAAATTTGACCTTGAGTGCATCCCACTTGAATTTAGAGGCTATCACAAGAATAGGTCTGATATTTTGAACACTAATGACCAAAAGTCACATTTGTTATGGGATGACATCAAGAATATAATACTGGGGGAACGAAAGGTCATTTAACAGACAGAAATGAAAGATAATATCAAAATACATGTTGGAAGACATTCTGAAACTTGTTGAACATAGACTAGCTATAGTGAATGAAGAAATAATAAAGTAAATGACATTTGAAAGAGAGTTACCTTGTTAACACACTGGAAGAGAGCTATATTTGTACCTTCAAAAGAACAGTGATCCAACAGAATATGGAAATTATTGGGTAATCTTATTAATATCATGTGCAAGTAAAATTTGTTAAAGATATTTAAGAAAAGGATTGCAGCAGTACATCAATGGGAAACTGCCAGAAATTCAAGTTGGATTTGGAAGAGGACACGGGATGAGGATTATTACTGATGTCACATGGATTGTGCCTGAAAGCAGGGAATATCGGAAATATATTTACTTGTTTTATTGACTATACAAAGACTTTCAACTGTGTGCACTCCTACGGAATTGGAAATGATCTGTATTTTGGTCTCAGTAATGGCTACAGGATGTAAATATGTGTAAAAAATCACTGAGATATAACCTTAATGTGTGCATTTTACTTTTTTATACCTCAAATTAGAAATACATTCTCATGTAGGACTGTAAGGTGCAACAGATAAAATTTAAATGCAAATCAGTCTCATTTCCTGAATAAGAAGTTGGGTAGTATTGTATACTTCCGAATGGGGGTAAAAAATCTGCCACTGATTTTGCCTGATGCTATGATTTACATTAGGAGTCTTGGTGTGGTGCTGTGGGCTAATGCACCATACTGCAAAGTCATTTGAACTGCAATTTTGGTGGTTCTAGCTCACCAGCTGCTCCTTGGAAACCCTATATAGGGTCACTAGGGGTTGGAATAGATTCAATGGTACTGAACAACAACAACAATGATCTACATGATGTGGTGCTATAGAATAAACACTGGACTGCAAACTACAATGTAGGCTGCTCAAACCCATCAACCCCTCCTTGGAAATCCTATACTCAGTCACTATGAGTTGGAACAAACTTGGTGGCACTTAGCAACAACAATGTTGTGATCTAAATAGAGCCCCTTACCTGAGGAGACCTGGTTGGTACTTCAGGGTAAGCACTGGACTGCTAATTGCAAGATTGGTGTTTTAAACCCACCAGCCACTCCTTGGAAACCTTATATATGGTCACTATGAGTCAGATGGTGGCAATTTACACAACCATCAAGTACGGAATCAGTGTTGAAGCCGAGTACGTAGAGATGTAAGATGAAGTAAACACTGTCTGAGGTCACCATTAGGTCAAGTTACTTTACCAAGTTAATAATCTAGTCACAATATCCTTAATGTCTTTCAAGTTGGGAGTTTTGGTCTACCAGCATAGGACATGTGCAATCAGGGCTGTAACATATTATTTTAATGTGTTTTACCTTTCTTAGCAATGGCCTCTATCCTGGTTTACATTGGAATCATTTGCCTAGAAGATTATAATTTAATATACAGTATTACTATGGAGTCCTGGTGTGGACATTAACCCAATCATTGTGGGTTAATATGCTGGACTGCAAAGTTGGTTTGAACCATGTGGTTGGCTGTTCAAGCTCACCAGCCACTCCTTGGTAACCCTATACAATTTCTGTAAGAAGGACGTAATATCTCTATAACTCAAAGTAGTTTTATACAACAGAGCTGTAGCTTTGCAGACCAACTTATCTTGAGAATGGATGTTTCAAATATTTGATTGATTTATATCACAGTTTCATTCTCTAGGCTTTGAGAATGTTGTTCAAACTTTTTGAAGCTCCCACATGTTGTTGACTTTAATATCTTAAAATGACAGTGGTAGTGATAAAGGATATGTTTGCATGTGCAGAGTTTCTGGCCTATAAATCCAATAAAAGAAAAAAAATTGAGTTCAAGAAAAGTCATTTGTGGTGCTGTAATCTTCTTATTTTAGAACATTGATCAACAACCACAAGCTTTTACTTTCACAATCCTTCCCCACTTTTCTAACTTTCCATTGTTAAGTTCTCCATTGTTGGTATCCTCCAGATTTATTACTAAGCACAATTTCTAGTATTTTTAAGGAAGGGCTGGATGTACTAAAACAGTTATCTCAAATTGACTTAAAAATTTCAGGAGAACTTATCACTTACCCCTCAGTTTCTACCTGGAGTAGTCCTGGACCATTACTGAAACTTTTATAAGATTTCAAATTTGGCAGGAAGTCATGGGTTCTGTCTGATGTGGAACTGACTGACTACACTGTCTAGCAAGTAACAAAGAATACTCTCATAGAATATTCATATCAATTTATGGGTATAATCAGTCTGAGAGAAGGTAGAGGTCTTCAGGTTAAAAGTGTAATAATTTCAATTTCCAGTGTGAAAGCAAACAAACAACAAAAAACAAAGCAAAACAAAATTGTGCTATATCAGCATTATAGAAAATTGATTTAGAATGGACTTTTAATTTTGGGTTGCTCTTTAGATTTATTGTTTTACATTTTAAAAGGTTATATATTACAATATAGCTGCCAAGAAATAGAACTAAGGATTATAGAAGATGTTTGGGATAGTTACCATCAATTATCAACTAATTTGAATAGTAATGTTGTGCAAATAATACAGACAAACCCACCACTATGAGCACATGAAGTAAAAATAGAATTGAATGTACTGAGATGAAATTACAGAGAGATAGCTGAGCACACACAATTCCCTTGAGTTCTCATTACCACACAGAAAGGTGGTTTCAGGCTGGTTAAGGCTTATCTGGATGCCTGCGGACAGCAGATGGGGCCCACACCTATGGTTTCTACATATTTATAGGAAAAGGAGAACATGAACATCTAAGAAAATATAAAACAGTGGAAAGCTTCTTGGGTGAGAAAGTGGCCTTGTTAGACAGAAAGGACGTCTGGAGCTCAGCAACTGATAAGAAACTTGTTTTCTGATAAGCCAACTCTACTGAATTAATAAAAGGTGGCACCTAGATTTGTCACTACTCAGGTAATCTGACTGTAAAGCAGGAGAAATAATGACTGAACACAAGAAGGGTGTGGTTAATCTATACGCTGCTGATTTTTTTTTTTTCCCCTAAGGATTGTCAAGAATTCTCAGAGAATAAAGACAAATCTTTTCCTGACATTTGTAACTAAGTATTATATATTCAACATGATCTCCTATTACTGCCTTTTCTATTGTGTTGGTCATGTTACTATTCTTTAGGTCCATAGGTACCTATGCCTTGTGTATGCTGGACTTTCCTACTAGGAATGTCTCCCATATATTTTTAACTTTTTCAACCATATCTATCCTTCAAAGCCAAATTTAAACTCTACCATTTTTCAGTGACAATTAACTTAGATCCACATTATTTTAGCCCTTGTTGTCATATCTAACCTCATTTAGCTCTATACTTGTCTAAAATAATTAAGCACTGAGTTGTGCTGTGTATTTGTGAGTATGTGTGTGTGTGCATTTGCATATTATAGTGCACTTAGTCTACGTTACAGAGGGAAATAAGTGATAGAACCAGGAGCTGACCTCAGCTCTGATTAATTGCAAAGTTAATGCTAATTCATTGCATTTTACTTAATATATAAATTGTTAAATTATATTTTTGATGTTTTAATGTGGAGGTTGCCAGGCTGTACAGATAAAACACTTAGAGAGAAAAGCAACACTGATAATATTAATGAAAGTGGTTACTGATTGCTTTTGAGAAGTCTGCATTGACCTGCCTCATTTGTGATTTTCTTTTCCCTATTATCTACAGAGATTGGTGTATGAGAAAAAAGCAAAGTGATATGATGGGAAGAAACAGCAAGGGCTTTTAGAGGACGTTATCATTCCATTCACTTTGTGCGTGGCATTGAGTAGACAACTTCACCTATTAGGGGACTGAGAATCTGCCTCAGAAACATGAGGCAATTGGAGAATTCCAAGAGTTCATCAAACTCTGGTACTGAGTGGGGTACAAGAGTGAAGAGTGGGAAGGAGCAAAGTGTGGTGAAACACTTTAATTCAAGTAGGTCAAGCATTCTTAGCTCTAAAGTCACATGCCCCATTTTATGAAAAATGCAATTCATCCCTAAACTTTAACTTAGAATACTCTGGAATTTAACTTATAGATAATGCAATCTACCAAAACAAATTAATTCATAAAAGTCAATATAATATACTAACTGTAGTAAAGTCAAAGTTAAAGGAAAAACAATTGTAATAAAATGCAACTTTGTCTTGTAAATGTATCTGCTAGACTGGCATAGAAGTCATAATGAAGTAACCAAATGCTTGCAATAATTTAGAAATAAATGTGACTATAAATAAAAAAGTCATTTTACATGAGAAGTACTGGTAAATAATGAATCAGATATTTGGGTGGTCACCAAAATAAAAAATACATGTAGAGAAAGTGTAAAAAGAAGAAATGACTTAGGAAATTATTGTAATTGAAGTAAGAATGACATTCCAAATCAATTAGCAACATAACACTTAACCTGTGGTACCACTAAGGCTCCTGGCTATTTACGTTCATAACTCTGCATTGAGTATTTAATGAGTTCTTGGAGACCATATTCTTCTGTTGTTGTTATTATTATTTGTCATTAAGTGTTGTCAAATTGGTTCTGATGCATAGTGACCCTGTATAGGGTATCTGAGGAACAGCTGTGAGTTTGAACCACTGACCTTGCAGTTCAAACTGACCTTGTGGTTAAGTGTTTACCTTACAGTGCCACACCAGGACTCCCCAGTTACTCTTCTGTAGGTAACTAGAAAAAGAGAATGACTTGAAAACACAAAACACAAATTTTAATTAGTAATTTTCATAACAGATTTCTTAAATTGCAAAAAAAAAAAAAAAAAAGCAACACTAAAGCCACAAGAAAATGAGATATTTTCTACTTCTTCATAATATTCAATACAATCATTGCATTTCATGTATCCACATCAATTTATTGATATTGGTTCTGGTGTTGTTTTTGTTAGGTACTGCCTAATTGGTTTTAACTCATCGCCATTTTACACATAGCAGAACAAAACACTGCCCAGTGCTATGCCATCCTCACAATTGTTAATCTTGAACCCATTGCTGCTGCCACTGTGAGAATTCATGTCATCCAGAGTCTACCTCTTTTTGTTGACCCTGCACTTTACTAAGCTTGATGTTCTTCCCCAGGGAGTGGTCTTTCCTGATAATATGTCCCAAGTATGAGAGATGAAGTTTTACTATCCTGGCTTCTCAGGAGCATTATGGCTCTACTTTTTCTAACAAAGACCTGTTTGTTTTCTGGCAGTCCATGGTACCTTCAATCTTTTTCTCTAATACCACAACACAAATGCATCAATTCTTCTAGCCTTCCATATTCATTGTTTAACTTTCATATGCATATGAGGCTATTGAAAATGCAATGGCTGAGTCAGGCTCAAGTTGGTTCTCAAACTGGTATCTTTGCACTTAAATGCTTTAAAATGGTCTTGTGCAGCAAATTTGCCTAGTGCAATACATCATTTTTGTTCTTGTTAGCTGCTTGTATGAGTGTTGATTGTGTATTCAAGCAAAATGAAATTCTTCACAACTTCAAATTTTTCTTTATTTATCATGGTGTTGTTTATTGGCCCAATTGTGAGGATATTTGATTCTAAGTATATTTTTAAAAAGGGGCTCTGGTAGCCTAGTAATTAAGAGTCAGGCTACTAATCTCAAGGTCAGCAGTTCAAAACTACCAGTGGTTTCACAGATGAGGCTCTCTGCTCCACTAAAGACTTACAGAGTTGCTATGAGTTGGAACCAACTCCGTAACACATAACCACCACCACCACCACATTTTAAAAAAGAGTCTCAAATCTCTTCTGTTTTTGATATGGCAACTGTAAAGGCAGACTGGCATTTAGATACGATGAGGTTGTTTTATTATATCAAATATTAGTAGCGATCATGTTGCTGGTTACATGATTTTCTGTAATGAAAACCTCTTGGAAATTTCAGAGTCAAACAATGTACAACCATTTATCAATTCGCATAATAGCCACATTCCTGAAAAATTCAATAAATACCCCAAACCAAATCTTACTTAAATTGCAGGACATTCAAAAGTTATGGAGGATCCAAGGACATCCAAAAGCTGCGTAGCAATGTCTTGAACATTTGGCGAATTCTAGAATCCTGACCTCTGTTCTCTAAGTGCTGGTATATGTTGTCATTATTGCTACATGCCTTTTTAGCAGTTCTCTGTTGATGTACTGTCATAACTTTTTTCGAATTCCCTTCAGCAAGAATCTACTTGCATGTGATATTAATGGTATTGTTCAATGATTTCTACATTCCAGTGGGTCACCTCTCTATGGAATGGACACAAATATGGATCTATTCCAATCAGTTGGTCAAGTAGTTGTCTTCAAAATTTCTTGGCATAGATGTGTGAGCACCTCCAGTGCTGCATAAGTTTGTTGAAAGATTTCAATTTGTATTACCTCAATTCCTGGAGTCTTGTTTTTCACCAATGTCTTCAGTGCAGTATGAACTTCTTCCTTCAGAACCATCAGTTCTTGATCATATGATACCTCTTGAAATAGTTGAACACATATCATGCCTTTTTGTTACAGTGACTGTTTTTCTCCCCCCGCCCCCCTTTTTTTTTCTACATCACTCCATATTTTGCCCATAGAATCCTTCAATATTTTAAGCTGAGTCTTAAATTTTCTCTTCAGTTCCTTCAGTTTGAGAAATCCTGAGTGTGTTCTTCTCTTTTGGTTTTTTAACGTCAGGTCTTTGCACATTTCATTATGATATTTGACTTTGTCTTCTTAAACTGCCCTTTGAATTTTTTGTTCAGTTCTTTTACTTCCTTATTTCTTCCAATAGCTTTAGTTTCTCTATGTTTAAGAGGTTTGTTCTTTCTTTCCTGTCTTTTTAATTACTTTTTGCTTTCGTATGTGATGTTTTTGATGTCATCCCACAACTCTTCTGGTTTTTGGTCATTAGTGTTTAATGTATTAAATCTGTTCTTCAGATGGTATCTAAATTAAGATGAGATATTGTCAAGGCCATAGTTTTGTTTATTTTGTAGTTTTGTTTTAATTTTCTTCAGTTTCAGCCTTAACTTGCATATGAACAATGGATAATCTGTTTCATAGCTGACTCCTGGCCTTGTTTTGAATGATGGTACCGAGCTTCTCTACAGTTTCTTCCCACAGATGCAATCAATTTGAAATTTGGACATTCCATCTTGTGAAGTCCAAGTATATAATAACCTTTTATATTGTTTTTTAAAAGGTATTTGCAATGAAGAAGTCACTGGTCTTGCAAAATTCTATCACATGCTCCCTTTTTATCACCAAGGCCATATTTTCCAATTACAGATCCTTTCTTTTTGTTTCCAGTTTTTATATTCTAATCACCAAATTTATCATGCATCATAATTGCATGTTTGATCAATTTCAGATGGAAGAAATTGGTAGAATTCTTCAATTTCATCATCGCTGGCTTTAGTGGTTGGTAGATACAGTTGAATAACAGTGCTACTAACTGGTCTTTCTTGTCAGCTTATGGATATTATTCTATTAATAATTTTAATTCAAGATCTTGAAATGTCCTTTTTGAACACAGCATTTCTAAGTCAGTGCTCTTGAACCACTGACCTTATATCTAACAGTTCAGTGCTTATCCTAAAATGCCACACCAAGACTTCTAATGGGTGACCCTACACAGCAGCATGCAAGTCACCATAGTATAACAAACTGACAGAAGACTGCCAACATTTCAGTTATCAACTGGGTACTTAATTATTGTACCACCAAAACTCCTTTCTCAGTCATTAGGCCAATACAAAATGCCTTCTGGAGGGTAGTAACACCAAGGTTAATAACCAGAATCTTTATCCAAGTGACCCACAGGCTTGAATGTGTCTCTAGCTGCCCACTCCACACACAACTTGGATAAACAAACAGCATTTCAAACTTAAACATGGCCAAACTTAATGGCATATCTTTCCTCCCAATCCTATCTCTTCTGCCATGTCTCTTTCCTCCCTCAGAGTTACCCACCCAAACCAATATTGACTCCATTATTCTACATTGCTCAGGTAAAAAATCTTGACTCTTTTCTTTCGCTCACACTCCACATCTAACTGGTTTGGAAATCTTGTTTGCTGAATTTACAGAAACTAATCTCTCATTAGTGAGTCCTGGTGTGGCAATGTGGGTTAACGTGCCAGACTGCAAAGCCGTTTGAACTGCAAAGTTGGTGGTTCAAGCTCACCAGTCACCCCTCGGAAAGCCTATATAGGGTCGCTATGGGTCGGAACTGACTCGATGGCACTTCACAACAACAATAACAACCTCTCATTACCACTTCCAGTAATGTCATCCAACTCCAGCTCACTACCATCTTTCACCTGGACTATTGTAATTGTCCTTTAGATTCTCTTCAGGAGTTAGAGCATGTAATTTCTCTACTATGTACCTTTTGTGATTTACCATCTCCCTCAGAGTAAAAATCATTTTTCTCTAAGTATCTAAGAGACCCTCTCTCTTCTTCGTTCATTCCACATCAGTCGCATTGACTGATTTGCTCTTCTTTGATCAAACTGAACATGCTCCTGTCTGAGGGCTTGTGCCTTTACTATTCCTATTTCTTAAACTCATTCATTCAGATCAGCACATGGCTCTCTCACTTCCATAGGTCAAATATTACCTCATCAATCCTTTCATCATCATCTTATGTAAAATAGCAATTCTTTACTCACCATGGCCCTCCCATTTCTTATTCTGCTTAATGTTTCTAACCAGTACTTATTGTTAACTGATCTTATATTTTTTATTGTTATTTATGGAGTGCAGTGGCTTTATAGGATAAGCACTGGACTACTAACCACAAGGTCTTTGGTTCAAACCCCCAGCACTTCTATGGGAGAAAGATGAGACTTTCTGCTCCTGTAAAAATTTATAACCTTGAAAACCCTATATAGGGTCACTATGAGTTGGAACACTCTTGATGACACTTAGTAAGAACATTGTTATTTATATGTGTATGCTACATTATTCTGAAATACATCTTTCATTTTGCTAAGGTCTATAAAGAGTAACTCAACATATTTTAAAATTAAATGTTGTTGTTGTTAGGTGCCATCGAGTTGCTACCGACTCATAGAGACCCTATGCACAACAAATTAAATGTTAGCAGTACATTTCTAGTGCTTAAGACACAATACAAAATATTTATGTCATGAGTGGTATTTGTATATACTTTTATAAGAATCTCTTTACAAAACCTAATTATTTTACAGTGATCAAAGTTTTAAAAGTCCACAAATTGTAGTAATTACCCAGATTTACATTTGTGTTGTTAAGTCCTGTTGAGTTGGTTCTGACTAATAGTAACCCTCTATAGGATTTCTGAGGATCGGTTGATGGATTTGAACCACCAACCTGGTGGTTAGCAGTCCGTTGAGATGTACATTAAATTGGGCTATAAACTACTTAAAAATTAAAGTTGTTTTATTAGCTATCTCTGCATATTTAGGAGTCCTGCTGTGGACTAATGCATCAGATGGCAAAGTCATTTGAACTGCAAGATCAGTTGTTCAAGCTCACCAGCTGCTCCTTGGAAACCCTATACAGGGTCACTATGGGTCGGAATCAACTCGCTGGCACTTCACCACAACAACAACAACAACAATGTGCATATTTAATGAGGGGCAGTTTAAGTAATAAATTTGTTATCATAAGTACATATTCATAGCCAATGCTGATACTTTTAAAAGAAAAGCAAAGCTATAGCTCCCATAGTTTGCTCACATTATTTATTATGGTTAAATTATTTTAGTCTGACTCTGCCACCAGTCAGCATGTGATCTTGGGGAAGCTACTTAACTTCTAGCAACCTCATTTTTCCCATGAAAATTACATCAGATAATTTTAATCTAATAATTTTAGAGTCTGGATCTCTAAAACTTTAATATCCTAAAAGTGACATTGCTTCTTGGACTCTTGTTTGATTTACCTGTAGATAGAATCATGAGAGAAAGCTGAGGCTGTCTGCTCCTGTAAAGGTTTACAGTCTTGGAATCACTGTGAAGCAGTTCTGTTCTGACCTCCAGGGTGCTGTGAATTGGAATCCATTCAAAAGCAATTAGAGTTATTTTTGGAATTACAGAAAGAATGGTATTTAAATAGTTCTGAACAGGTAGCTATCTACTCTATTTAAAAACAAAAACAGAGTAAGTGTTTAAAAGTTTCTCCTGTACCTCTTCTGGTAATTTTCATCATCTTGAAGTGTTCTCTGCATGAGGGAACAGCTATGGAATTATTAATTTGTAGACAAATTTCACACTTGGGAGTACTTCTTCTCATCTTATTGCCCAGAGATTTGGACTATGTGATTTGTGAATATAATTTTAGTTTTTCTTTCTAGACCAGGCTTAAAACAAGCCAAAGACTGAAAAAAGAATGGCATTCTTCAGTTTTCAGAGTTTCAGCCAAGATAGTTAACTTTTCTTCATTTATACAAACCTGAATTATATATAAAAACTAAAGACACTTTCCTCATCCCTAAGGACTGTTTGAGTTTAGATGACTGGTGTGGCACTGTGGGTTAATGTGCTGAACTGCAAGGCCGTCGGTTCAAACTCCCAGCCCCTCCTCAGAAACCCTAAACAGGTTGGCTATGAGTCAGAACTGACTCAACGGCACTTAACAACAATAAGGATGTCCTTCCAACAAAAATAGTACCATATAAGGCAATGACTTATTTCTTAAACATCTCCAGTGGTGCAAGACAGGAAGAATCGTGGCATAACTAATTAATGCAATTTATGTGAGCTATCATTTTGGAGGAGCTCTGGTGGTGGGTGCAGTGGGTTCGATTTGGGGCTGCTATGCTATAGATAAACACTTGAACACAAGGTCAATTTGATCTTCAAGGCTGGTTATTCAAATCTGCCAGCTGATTCTTGGAAACCCAGTACAGGGTTGCCATGAGCCAGAACTGACTTGATGTCACTTAACAGCAACAGCAACCACTTTTCAGGAGAAAGATGAGGCTGTCTGGTCCCATAAAGTTTGCAGTCTCAGAAGTTTTACTCTGTCCTATAAAGTCACTATGAGTGTGAATTGACTCAATCAATGACAGTGTTGTGGGGTATCATATTTGGAGGAACCTTGATGATACAGTGGTTAAATGCTCAGCAGCTAACCAAAAAGTAGGTGGTTCAAACTCTTCAGGAGAAAGATGTAGCTTTCATAAAGATTACAGCACTCGAAACCCTATGAAGCAGTTCTACTCTCTCTTACAGCATTGCTACTAGGCGCAAAAACTAGAAAGCAAAGGAGTTTGGATAGATTTTATTTTTTTGATTGCTGATCTGTCTACAAAGTTTGGATAAGGTACAAGAAAATTATCAAGATTAGAATAGGAATGGTTATCCTTTACTTATATTCCAGACTTGAAACATATCTCAGTTTAAGATCTGATTCGGTTGTACTTATCATTCTAAAGACCAAAATCAAATAGCATATTTTTTTTCATGAGAACCTCCCAAGATTAATGATTTTAATAAGTAATAATCTGCACTAAACATTTTTCTGGGCTTTCCACATTCTGATGCCAAGCAAGTATTAGGAGAGTTGCTACACAGTTGGTTGATTTAAAACTGATTCTATAGCTTTTATTCAATTTCCTCAGGGCTAAATCTCATATTAAATTGTACTTCTAGACAGGATATAAATACTCACAAAGTTTACATATTTTACATTTCAGAAATTTATAAATTTTAGAGTCTATTTAATGTAAATTTAGTACACTCAATAAAATAATTTTACAACTTTTTTTTTCTAATTTTACATAATGCAGGGAAAATAGTGATATTTAGTTTTATATACTTGTTCTATTTTTAAAATTTGAAAATGCATATTTTTTATGGAAACTGGTTAAGGGGAAAATGCTGTAATTTGATATTTAATAATTATATCACATGTTTAATTTTCTTTTTAAGTATTGCCATCATATAAAGTTTTCTGATTGTCCAACTGATGCAAAAAATAATCAGAATGCTTTCTGTAACATTCTTAAAATTGTCTTAAACATTTTATCACAAGCAAAATTAGATAAGATTAATATGAAGTATCATATACATCAGTATTGGAGGAAGACTTATTAACAACCTGCGATATGCAGATGATACAGCCTTGCTTGCTGAAAGTGAAGAGGACTTAAAACATTTACTGATGAAGATCAAAGAGCCCAGCCTTCAGTATGGATTACATCTCAATGTAAAGAAAACAAAAATCCTCACCACTGGACCAGTAAACAACATTCTTATCAATGGAGAAAGATTGAAGTTGTCAAGGGCTTCATTCTTCTTGGATCAACTATCAACATTCACGGAAGCAGCAGTCAAGAAATCAAACGACGTATTGCGTTAGGCTAATCTGCTGCACAAGACCTTTTTAAAGTATTGAAGAGCAAAGATATCAGCTTGAGGACTAAGATGCACCTGACCCAAGTCATGGTATTTTCAATAATCTCATATGCATGTGAAAGCTGGACAGTGAATAAGGAAGACCATAGAAGAATTGATGCTTTTGAGTTATGGTGTTGGAGGAGAATATTGAATGTGCCATGGGCTGCCAAAAGAACCAATAGATCTGTTTTGGAAGAAGTGCAGCTAGAGTTCTCCTTGGAGGCTAAGATGATCAAACTTCGTCTCTCATACTTCGGACATATTGTCAAGAGGGACCAGTCACTGGAGAAGGATATCATGTTTGGCAAGGTGGAGGGTCAGAGAAAAAGTGAAAGACCCCCTAATGAGATGGATCGGCCAAGTGGCAGCATCGATGGACTTAAGAGTGACAACAGTAGTAAGGTTGGCCCAGGATCAGGCAGTGTTTCGTTCTGTTGTGCATAAGGTCGCTATGGGTCAGTGCCGACTCAATGGCACCTAACAACAACAACAACATCTTATATTTGAGATATTTCTCCTATCGTTCCTTTTCTTTTCTTGATTTTAACACTATACTGGTCTCCTGGTGTGGCGCTGTAGGATAAATACTTGACTGCAAAGTGGGTTTGAACCACAAGATCGGCAGTTCAAACTCACGACCTGCTCCTTGGAAACCCCATACAGGGTTGCTATGAGTTGGAACTAACTTGATGGCACTTAGCAACAACTACAACAACTATAAGTTGTCATTTCCACATGCTTATTATCTCAGATGGATATTTTCTCATCTACCTCCAGGAATTTCTCCTCCGTTTCCATCTTGTTGTTGTTGTTAGGTGCCACCAAGTTGGTTCTAACTCATAGCGACCTTATGCACAGCAGAATGAAAACACTGCCTTCTCCTGCACCATCCTCACATTTGTTGTTTTGTTTGAGCCTATTGTCAATCCATTTTGCTGGAATTCTTCCTCTTTTTCGCTTATCATCCACTTTTCCAAGCATGATGCCCTTCTCCAGGGGTTGGTTCTTCCTAATAACATGTCCAAAGTAAGAGAGATGGAGTCTCACCATCCTCACTGCTAAAGAGCATTCACGTTGTGCTTCTTCCAAAGCAGATTTGTTTGTTCTTCTAGAAGTCCTGGGTACTTTGAATATTCTTCTCCAATACAGCAATTAAAATCCATAAATTTTCTTATGGTCTTCCTTATTTACCGTCCAACTTTCGCATGCATATTAAGCAATTGAAAATATAATGACTTGTATCAGAAACACCTTAATCCTCAAAATGACATCTTTGCTCTTGAACACATTAAAAAAGTCGTTTGCAGCAGATTTGCCTAATGAAGTACGTCATTTGATTTCTTGACTACTGCTTCCATGCGTGTTGATTGTGGATCCAAGAAAATTGAAGTCTTTAACAACTTCGATGTTTTCTCCATTTACCACATTATTATTTACTGGTCCAACTGTGAAGATTTTGTTTTCTATATACTGAAGTGCATTCAAAACTGATGTCAATAGTCTTTGATCTTCATCAGTAAGTATTTGAAGTCTTCTTCACTTTCAGCAATCAAGGTTGTATTATCTGCATATCACAGGTTATTAATGAGTCTTCCTCCAATCCTGATGCCATGTTCTCCTTAATATAATCTAGCTTTGAAGAATTTTGGCTCAGCATACAGATTGAATAGGTATGGTAAAATGCTACAACCCTGGTGCATAGTTTTCCTAATTTAAAACCATTCCCTTGTTCTATTCTAATGACTGCCTCCTGATCAATGTGGAGGTCCCTCATTAGCACAATTAAATGTTCTGCAATACTCATTTTTCACAATGTTATACATAGTTAGTTATGATCTACACAGTCTAATATGTTTGCATAGACAATAAAGCATAAGTAAACATCTTTATCGCAGTCTCTGCTTTCACCCAAGATCCATCTTATGTCAGCAATTATATCCTCATTCCATGTGCTCTTCTGAAAGTGACTTGAATTTCTGGCTGCTAACTATCAATATACTGCTGCAATTGTTTCTGAATTGCCTGAAGAAAAAATTTACTTGCATGTGATATTAATGATATTGCCCTAGTGTGGCACTGAGGGTTAATGTGCTGGACTGCAAGGTTGGTTTGAATGGCAAGGTTGGTAGTTCAAACTTACCAGACACTCCTCGGAAACAGAGTCGCTATGAGTCAGCACTTAACAGCAACAATGATGATTTTTTTGGGTCACTTTTCTTTTAAATACTGATCTCTTCCAATCAACTGACCAGGTAGCTGTCCTCCAAATTTATTGTCACAGATGAGTGAGTGCCTCCAGTTCTGTACCAGTTTGTTGAAAGATTTCAATTTTTATTCTGCTAGTTCCTGGTGGTGGTGGTGGTCATGCCATGGAGTCGGTTCCTACTCATAGTGACACTGTATAGGGTTTCTGAGGCTGTAAATCTTTATGGAAGCAGAAACTCTCATCTTTCTTCCGTGGAACCACTGGTAGTTTTGAACTGCTGACCTTGAGGTTAGCAGCCTGACTTGAGCCTTGTTTTTTTTGCCAGTGCCTTAAGAGCTGCTCAGACTTTTTCCTTAATACCATTGGCTCTTGATCATATGGTACCTCTTTAAATGATTGAACATCAACTGATTCTTTTTGGTACAGTGATTCTTAGCATTCCTCCATCTTCTTTTCTTGCATCCAGTGCAGTTCAGTATTTTGTCCTTCAATATTTCTAGTTGAGATTTGGGTTTTTTCTTCAGTGCTTTCAGTTGTAGAAATGCTGAGCATGTTCTTTCCTTTAGAATTTCTAACTCCTAGTCTTTGCACATTTCATTATAATTGACTTTCTCATCTCAAGCGGTGTTTCAAAAATTTCAGTTCAATTCTTTTACTTCAGCATTTCTTCTAGTAAGTCATTTTTGCTTTCTGGAGCAAGTTTCAGAGTCACCTCTGACATCTACTTTGGTCTTTTTGTTTCTTTCCCTGTCTTTATGATGACATTTTTCTTTCTTTATGTGTGATAGTCTTGATGTTATCCCACAACTCTTCTTCATTTGTGTCTTTAATCATTTGATTTGTGTCCAATGCATCAAATCTATTCTTGAGATAGTCTCTAAATTTAGGTATATGTTCAAGGTCATATTTTGGCTGTCTTGAAGTTATTTAATATTCTTTCAATTTCAGCCTGAACATGCATATGTAACTGATGGTCTGTTTCCCAGTTGGTTCCTTGTCTTGTTTTAGATAGAGATATTGAGGATTTCCACCATCTCTTCCAAGGGATATAGTCAGTTTGAATCCTGTGTGCTGCATCTGGTGAGCTCCAGGTAAATAGTCAACTTTTATGTTATTGAAAAAAGGTATTTGCAATGAATAAGTCATTGTCTGGCAAAATTCTATCTTGTGATCTTCAGCATCATCTCTGTCACTGTGGTCATAGTTTCCAACTACTAATCCTTCCTCTTTGTTTTTCACTTTCACATTCCAATAACCAGTAATTATGAAGATATCCTGATTGCATGATAGATGAAATTCAGGCTGAAGTAGTTGGTTGTTGTTGTTGTTAGGTGCCATCGAGTTGGTACCGACTCATAGCGACCTTATGCACAGCTGAACAAAACACTGCCCGATCCTGGGCCAACCTCACTACTGTTGCCACACTTGAGTCCA
>NW_006408804.1:2592989-2596981 GCF_000296735.1 Chrysochloris asiatica
CTAAATTCAAGTAGGATATGTTTACGGTCATATTTTGGCTCTTGTTGGTGTGTATATTTGAATAATAATGTTATTAATTGGCCTTCCTTCTTGTTGTTAAGTGCCATCTAGTCAGTTCTGACTCATAGCTACACTGTTTAGGGTTTCTGAGGATCAGCTGGTCAACAGTCATGGAAACAGCAGACAAGAAATCACAACATATTACCTTACACAAATCTACTGCACAAGACCTATTCAAAGTGTTCAAGAGCAAAGATGTCAATTTGAGGACTAAGATGTACCTAACCCAAGCCATGATATTTTTAATAACCTTATATCCATGTGAAAGTTGGACAGTGAACAAGGGATACTGTAGAGGAATGGATGCATTTGAGTTATGGTGCTGGAGAAGAGTATTAAAAGTATCACAAAGTGCCAGAAGAACAAATAGATCTGTGTTGGAAAAAGTACAGCCATAAGGTATGCTCCTTAGAGCCAGGATGGTGAGACATTTTATCTCATACTTCGGATATATTCTCAGGGACCAGTACTGAGAGAAGGACAATATGCTAGATAAAGTGGAAGGTCAGCAAAAAAAGAGCAAGACCCCCGAATAAACGGATTGGCACTGTGGCAGCAACAAGAAGCTCACTAGGAATAGGAACTGACTCGATGTAACAACTACAATAATGACCAGAACATAGATCTTTATGTGCTCCATTTCTTTTTTGACAACTTGCAATTTTCTTAGATTCATACTTTGTACATTGCAGTTTCCAATTACAAATGGATTTTTGCAGTGGTTTCTTCTCATTTTGAGTTGTACCACATAAACAAGTGAAGGTCCATAAAGCTTAACTTCATCCACATTATTAAGGTTAACCCTACTTTGATTAGACAGCTCTACCCTAATCATATTTTGAGTGACTTCTAACCTACAATGCTCATCTTCTGGCATTATGTCTGACAAATATCCACTGCTATTCATAAAGTTTTCAGTGACTAGCCATTCAGAAGTGGCTTGACGGTGATAGTGCTGTTGTTGTTGTTAAGTGACGTCAAGTCAATTCCGACCCATAGTGACTGTGTATAGGGTTTCCAAGTAGTAGCTGGTGAGCTTGAAACACCGACCTTGCAGTTCAAATGACTTTGTAGTCTGACACATTAACCCACAGTGTCACACCAGGACTCTAATAGTACTGTAGTCATATTAATTTTCCTTTATGACTGCTTTCATTTTGCCACTTTCTACTTACAAGTCATCTATAGTGTCCATCTTTGTTGTTGCCAGTTGCATTTGAGGTAATTCTGATTCATTGCAATGCCAAATGTGTAGACAAGAATTGCTCCATAGAGTTTTCAAGGTTGTGACCTTTTGAAGCTGATTGTCAGACCTGTCTTCCAAGATGTCTTTAGGTAGGTTCCAATTATCAGCCTTTAATTTCAAACATCTTAGTATAGAATCCAGCATTTTCTAACTTGCACTTGTATTTTACCTCTCTAGACTTAACTAGGAGTTCTGGTGTGGTGCTGTGGGATAATGCACAGGACTACAAAGTCGATTTGAATTATAAGGTCGGTGGTTCAAGCTCACCAGCGGCTCCTCAGAAACCCTAAACAGGGTTTCTATGGGTCGGAACGGACTCAACTGCACTTAACAGTAATAGACTTAATGATTCTGTACTCACTACTGCTTCCCTTGTTTTACATCCTCCCTCTCTGCCTACCCCAACATCAAGCAGTACCTCATCATTCATCTAGTGGCTTGAGAAATCTCCTTTCTCTGAATTTCTAGGAAGCAAATTCTTTGTTTTCTTTTGAAACTTGATTAAATGCTGTATGACCACAACTCATTTGCTATAATAATATCTTTTTTTATCCACTCTACGATTGTGATATGTAGTATTCTCCTAACCTGTGTAAACATTGAGCTCCTTCAAAGAGGGGGTGAAGACTCATGTAATTGAGATACCTGCTGTATAATTAGTAAATTTTAAGATGTCTGATGAAGTAAAATAAATAGTGGATTCAAAGTTTGAGATACCAGTTGTATAATTAATAAATTTTAAGATGTCTGATGGAGTAAAAAAAATAGTGGATTCAAAAATTTTGTAACTAGATTATGCATAGAAAATAACCCTAAAAGGATGCCCAGTAACTTGTTTACTGTGTTCATTTATCTCAAGATGGCAGAATGCAAGAAAAATACGTTTACTGAAGCAACATTTGTGAGGTGCTTCCTCTGTTCCCAGATATGCTCTGTTTTGTAGGAATGCAGAGGTGAACAAGTTATGTATCTTACATTATGGTGAATGGAGAAAGTAGGAAAGAAAATAAAAGGAAGGAAAGAAAGAACAATGGGGAAGAAGATAGGGAGACAAGGAAGATTTCACACAGACTAAGTGCTATAGTAAAAATTAAAATGGTGTAATGTGATAGAGAGTGACTTTTCAAATGTTCCAGAATGTGAAAAGGTCTCTGTGAATAGATGTCATTTGTGATGAGGTATGATGAGACATAAAATGATTTCTTCTGGTTGTCTTTTCAGAGTCAGGAATGGGAAATGTGCAGAAAACAGTTAACACAGCAGATCTGAGATGTCTATTCTTATAAACAACTGCTTGCAAGTTTGGTCCCTGATTTCAGGAGAGTTCCACCATTCATTGAGAAGAATGACTCAATATGCCTTAAATGTTTAAGAAATTACTATGTTTTTGCTTAATATCTGCTTTCCTTCTATGGGTCTGGAACTTAGTATGTACTAGGCAGAGGGTGCCTATTTGACCAACTCAAATGAAAGTTCTGGACTGCTAACTGTAAGGGCAGTGGTTTAAACCCACCAGCCACTCCTTAGAAACTCTATACAGGGTTGCAGCGAGTTAGAGCCTACTCGAAGGCACTTAGTCACACAACAACAACAACAATAAAAGTCTGGACACTAAGTCTATAATGAGCCTCCTTTGTACACACAGTCTGTGTGAGAGGACTCATGGAAGCTTGTAGTTATTTTTCTTCAAACTTCATTCCATGTGTCTTTTTCCTTTGCTAATATTGCTTTGCATCCTTTTTTCTGTAATAAATCAGCTATGATGAAGATCAAAGAGCATAGCCTTCAGTATGGATTACATATCAATACAAAGAAAACAAAAATCCTCACCACTGGACCAATAAATAACATTCTTATCAATGGAGAAAAGATTGAAGTTGTCAAGGACTTCATTCTTCTTGGATCAACTATCAACACTCAGTCAAGAAATCAAATGACGTATTGCATTAGGCAAATCTGCTGCACAAGACCTTTTCAAAGTGTTGAAGAGCAAAGATGTCAGCTTGAGGCCTAAGGTGTGCCTGACCCAAGCCATGGTATTTTCAATAACCTTATATGCATGCGAAAGCTGGACAGTAAATAAGGAAATACATAGAAAAATTGATGCATTTGAGTTATGGTTTTGGAGGAGAATAGTGAAAGTGCTATGGGCTGCCAAAAGAACCAACATATCTGAGTTGGAAGAAGTGCATCCAGAGTGCTTCTTGGAGGCCAGGATGGCCAAAATTCGTCTCTCATACTTCAGACATATTGTCAGGAGAGTTCAGTCACTGGAGAGGGATCATGTTTGGTAAGGTGGAAGGTCAGAGAAAAAGAGGAAGACCCCCAATGAGATGGACTGACCAAGTGGCAGCATCAATGGATTCAAGTGTAACAATAGTGAGGTTGGCCCAAGATGGGGCAGTGTTTCGTTCTGCTGTACATAAGTTGGCTAGAGTAGGTACTGACTCGATGGCACACAACAACAACAACAACAAATGACTATAACTATATGTTGAGTCCTGTGGATTCTTTTAGCAAATCATCAAACCTAAGGATGCCTGGACATAGGGGACCCTGGACATAGGAAGAATTTAGGGAGGCCATCTGTGGAGTCTGTCTGTCGTGCTGTGGTGGATTGAGTTGCTGTGATTCTGAGGGCTATACCACCGGTGTTTTGGATAACCAGCAGGGTCACCCATGGTGG
>NW_006408804.1:2599655-2607764 GCF_000296735.1 Chrysochloris asiatica
GTCGGTTCCGACTCGATGGCACCTGACAACAACAACATCTGTGGAGTAGCACTATAGGATAAACACTGCACGGTTAACCTTATGGTTGGCAGTCAAACTTACCCCTCTGCATCTTGGAAACCCTAGACTGAGTCTCTATGAGTAGAAATTGACAGCACTTAAAAACAACAAATCTCTGGCAAAAAGAACAAGGAAATTCCAAAGGAAATAGTTTATGTTTGGGGAATTCCAACTTGTTTTGAATGATTTTACTAAAATGGGCAGGACCATCATACAAAAGGCTAAAAATGACCTTAAATATTACCAAGTTATTTTATTTTTTTCCTTTTTTAGGGGTTTTTATGAGCTCAATTATCATTTGATTATAGATACTATAATATCAAGGAGCTCTGGTAGTGTAGTGGTTATGAGTAGGGCTTCTAATCTTACGGTCAGCAGTTCGAAGCTACCAGAGGTTCTGCGTGAGAAAGATGAGGCTTTCTGCTTATGTAAAGATTTGCAGCCTCAGGAAACCCTATAACAGGGTTGCTATGAATCGGACTGACTCCACGAAACATAACCACCACCATCACCATCACCACTGTAATATCAGCACTGGACTGTGAACCATTAGGTCAGCAGTTCCAACCTACCAGCTGCTTCTCAAAAAGTGTATACAGGGTTGCTATGAGTTGGAAAACAATATGACAACACTTAATAAGAACAACAACATAGATACTTAAAAGTGTGACGTATCTTACTGAGAAGTGATAGGTAGTAACAATCCAGCTGAAGTCATGCACCTAACTTAAATATACTGGATTCTATTAAAATTTGCATATATATATATTACTCCTTCAGTAAAAAGAAACTTTTGTATAACCTTGTTTTAAGAAATATTTATTAAAATTGAGATGTTCACATTTCTACTTAGAAGGTAATAAGGTCCCTGAGAAAAAAATTGAGTTTTATTCATCTTTATACTATCAATGCAGTGCCTACTGGCTCAGTGTTAAGTCAGTAGAAAATATTTAATAAATGTTATGTTTATGATTTTGATCTATTTATGATATAGGGCCACATTTTATTCATCTTTATATTCTGGCATCTTGCACAGTATCTGATTTACATTATCTATTACTTTGTAACATTATTTTTTAATTTATAGGATATTTACTATTAGTGTTTTGTTCTGTTGTGTATAGGGTGTCTATTAGTCAGTACCAATTCAATGGCACCTAACAACAACAATTGTGGTATACACAGTTCTGTTGTTGTCATGTGCCGTGGAGTCGGTTCTGACTCATAGCGAGCCTGTACAGGGTTTCCGAGGCTGTAAATCTTTACGGGAGCAGAAAGCCTCATCTTTCTCCCACAGGAACAGCTGGTAGTTTCGAACTGCTGACCTTGTGGCTCACAGCCCAATTCATAACCACTATGCTACCAGAGCTCCTTACACAGTTCTAGGTGCTTATAATTAAATTGCAAACAAGAAAACAGAGTCTACTGAGTGAAATTATTTGATCACAAAGTTATAGACATTGTCTGAGACCATTATTACTAAAAGTTAAGAAAAGGTTTTAATTTTATAATAAACTTTCTATGATGGTTACCAGGGGTGAAAGGGAATGGAGAATTATTCTCTGGGTGTAGTATTGTTGTTGTTGCTGTTAAGTATCACTGAGTTGGTTCTGACACCCTGTATAGGGTTTCCAATGATCAGCTGGTGTGTTTGAACCACTGACCTTGGTGCTAACTTAAGTGACAGGGAAGACAGTCAAAAAAGAAAAGAAAGGAAAAGAGAAGAAAGAAAGAAGAAAAAAAAGAAGGCAGATATTTTTGCTTGATTTATTCACTTCTGTATTTTGAAAGTCCTGGTGTGGCACTGTGGACTAATGCGTCAGACTGCAAAGTCATTTGAACTGCAAGGTCGCTGGTTGAAGCTCATCAGCGGCTGCTTGGAAACCCTATACAAGGTCACCATGGGTTGGAATCGACTCGATGGTACTTTGCAACAACAACAACATTATGAAAACTTAGGACAGTGCTTGGAATGTAAACTGTGCTCAATTAAAATTTGTTGAATGAATTTATGGAATAAAAAATTTTATGTGAGCACAAAATAAATGTTATATATGAGCTGGACTTTCAAAGAAACCAGGCCCAACAATTGCCTAGGCGATGAATAAATGCTACATTTAGTTGGATTTCTCTTTCTTGGTGTAAATTATTCAAAGATGCACGGGTGGTGCTGTGTTTTAGGCATTGACCTATTAACCTCAATGTTGGCAGTTTAAACTCATCAGCCACTCCACAGGAGAAAAATGAGGCTCTGTTCCAATACAGATAGATGTACAGTCTCAGAAACCAGACATGCGGTTTTTTTGATGGACTCGCTGGGCATGGGTTTGGGTGTAGACGTGAAAAGCCGCCCTTCTCTTTATCCTATACTTTTGCTATGTCTCTTCTCTGTGCTTTGTAATTCTGATTTTGAAACTAGAATAACTACTGATGTTTTTATCATTAGGGAATTCGACTCATAATGGCATAAAAATCCTGGTATAAAGCAATTCTAACCAGTGATACAAAATGAAACATAGCAACTGATTATTTATGTTTCATGAAGGCAGATGTTGTTGCTTGATTTAGTCACTTCTGGCTCTTGTAGGATAAGCACTGAACTGCAAGGTCAATTTGATCTTTAAGTCAGTGGTTCAAATCCATCAGCTGCTCCTTGGAAACCATATGCAGGGGTCGTTATGCACCGGAATCGATTCAATGGCAGTAAACAGGAGCAGCAAAACATATTTTCAGAACGTAGAACAGTGTTCAGCATATAAAATTAGCTCAATTAAAATTTGTTGAATGAATTAATGGAATAAAAGTATCTTATGTCACCACCAAATGAAAATTTTATAAATAGAATGTTATATATGAGATGAATTTTTAGAAATAATACTGATCAGTGGAGCCATGGGATACAAGATAGAATTTAAAAGAAACTTCTATAATGGAAAAAAAAAAAGTCCTGATACAAAAGAGGCTGTAGGCTTGGGTTCTGGGTGTTTTCCCATTAACAATTTGACTTTTGGCTGGTCGCTTAAACTGCATGTATCTTAATTTTCTAAACTGTGAACTGGAGTTGAAATAGATGTCTAACTCTCTTCAAACATTAATATTAAATCTGTGCCATCATTTAATATAAAAAGAATGATGCTTGTTTGGAGTTATATAAACCCTAATTCAACTATTTTGTAGATACTACTTTCATATATTATTGATCATTTTCTAACATTCTAAACATATTAATGACTAAGGTTAGGATGAAGTTGGGAATAAGAAAATAACTATATGAGCACCAGTGTCAGTTTTCAAATTTTTTATTGTGAATGGAGTAATAGTTTACATGGGAGAACACTGGCTTTACATCATCATTTTCTTTGCAATGATTACGTTCTCCTCCATGCATCAGCATTCGACAGTGTTTGCTTCTATTCCATCTGTTATTTATTTTATTTTATTTTTGGAGAGGGTGCTATAAGGGGCTGTACACAAGAACACTCAGGAATATGTAATCATTTAAACAACCAAAGGACACATTCTGCAAGCCTGCCTCCTGGCCACCAGCCCTCAGTACCAGTGTCAGTTTATAGGAAAAATAGTTTCCACCAGATTAGGACTTATCTGAAAAGAACAACAACAACAAAAAAGATAAATTGTTTTTGGTGTTGGAAGTGGGGAAGAAAATTAAATGCTGTTAAGTTGGTTCCAACTCATATTGACCCTGTAGGAGGTTTCAGAGTAAAAGCTGGTAGGTTTGAACTGCTGACCTTGTGGTTAGCAGTGTGTATCCTACAGCACTCCACTAGGATTTTGGGGGAACAAAATAAGATGATGACTTTTTTTTTTTAATTTATGCCTTGTGATGCAACTAAACTTAGACTGTGAATAGTAGGAAGATGATTGGGTTAGTAGAGAATGATCCTTCTCTTTTTACTAATAGAATTTCATTAATCTAATAGATATTACATTTATCTTTATTGTATCAATGACACATTCAATATTTTATTTGATTATATTCAATACATAATAGATTTAATAATTTTAATAGATTTGAATAAATGGATAAAACAATGTGTTTGAAACAATTAGATGAATAGCAATGCTATTTAGTTTCTTTCTTTGCCAAGCCCTCCTGCAAATGAACACATGTAAAACACCATACCACATAGTTCACATTTTTAGGATTTCCTTGGAGCAGGCTGCCATTGCTGTGTATCCAAATATTCAACTATCAGAGGCTGCACTTGAGAATGAAAATTCTTGGACAAAAACAAGATTTACCATGGAGTCTAAAAGAGGACGTCAAGGAGCTGAAACAGTAAGTAATCTTTTAAGATTGAGTTGTTTTTTTGTTTTGTTTTTCCCTTTTGCCTAATGAAGAGTCATCATCACTGAGTTCTGGCTTTAACCAGAATTTATGACATGTAATCTTTATCTTAATAAATGTATGATTAAAAAACCACACAAAACTAATGTATGTTTTTATCATATGGTGCCTATTTTGTTATTGTGGTTGAATGTCGTCAGGCTGGTCCTGACTTATTTAGGGTTTTTGAAGAGCAGCTGGTGAGTTTGAACCACATGCCTTGCTTTACTAGTCCAGTGCTTATTATACATCACAACACCAGCACTAGGCTTCACTTTATATGTGTTAAGAATCTAAATGTAAGTTTTTAAAGGACCTGATTCTGAAAACACATCATTTGTAAATTATATAACGTAAACTCTAATTTGAAATTATTTATTCTCCCTGAATTTTTTTAATGTTAGTTGGTTACCAACATAGAAAACCATGAAGAATATACTCAAGATTTATGTTCAGATTTTCAATAGAAGCTTTTAAGAAATAAGTGTCTTTGATTCAGCATACTCTTGGGCTAGTGAAAGGAATGGGGATTTGTGTGAGTCTTCTACAACTTTTAAAAGTTTATGATAAAAAAATATAACCACTCATAGTTTATGGCATTTATTTTTTTTGAGAAAAATCTATGATTAGGAAGACACATGACTGTAGTGAAAACTAATTTTAAAGTATAATTTAGAAAATGAATTTCAAGTATAATGTATCATTCAAGAGGTTATTTATAGTTGATGTTTCAGACATTATATCTGACCTAGTCACCTTTGTCTAAATGTCTTATTTTGAGATGACTTTGAAATACTCATTATTGCATCTTGATTTCTGTTGACATCGCACTGATTTTTATTCATGTAATTTTCAATATAATTAAACAAATTACATGATTAGAATTTATATTTCATATTTCTTCCATTCAAGTACTTCAGGTATAGTCTTCTTGCTACAAAATGGCCTCATCCAATAACAATATTGTTTTCCTTGTTTATACGGTACCTTAAAGAACTCATCCATTCCCAACGCTTTAGTAACCTCCATAATGATTATCTCTAAGGTCATTCAATTATTCTGTTAGATATTTGTTGAGTCTTTTACTTTCTAGGCATTATGCTAAATGTAGGGAATACAATGATGAAGCTCTTTCTCCTCCAAAACTATCTTTCTTCTTGTGCAAAAGCCATGTGAGGGTCATGTTAGACTTCCTCTGGCTTCACAAGGGGCAAAGAGACTCAAACTCAGAATCAGCCCATGACCGATTTCTATGAAATGAAGATCAGACATGTCTCCACCTTACACCCTTCTTTACCCTGTTTTGACACCAGCCATTCCTTCTTGTAACAGGATTTTATGTCAACTTGAGTAAGCAAGGATTTTGAGAGGTTTAGCAGTTGGGATGTACTGATTCCCATGGTGATGAAAGCTAATACAGGCATTGTTGTTGTTGTTATTTACCATGGAGTCAGTTCCAACTCATAGCAACCCTGTACAGGGCTTCCAAGGCTGTAAATCTTTATGGAAGCAGAAAGCCTCATCTTTCTCACACAGAACAGCTGGTAGTTTCAAACTGCTGACTGTGAGATTAGCAGCCCTATGCTACCAGAGCTCCTTGATACAGGTATAGTTAACTAATGATTGCCTATGAACAGCCAATCTATTGAAGGGATTCTTTCTTGGGGGGTGTGGCCTCCCAATATAATGGACATGCAGGAAAGGCTCTCTCTCTTTCTCTTCTGATGGGGACCTGACACTCTACAATTATAAGCCAATTCCTTGATAATACACGTCTCTTTATATATATACATATATATGTTTCACTGAATTTGCTTCTCTAGAAAAACCAGCCTAAGACACTCTCACAGCACTCTTTGCTTCACATATGGGTTTGGTAATCTGTTGCAAAGGCCACACAGAACTCATAACAATAATCATGATTATGGAGTTTATTAGGGAAGTGAACCAGGTACAATTCAGGATCAGAAACAAATCATGATGCAATAGTACTTCAGTCAGGAACACCTCTTTTCTATACTGCAAGCATGCCTGACTCTTGTCTTTGGCCTCTCATCCATGTGGTCCTATGGCCTCTGCCTTTTTTGGAGAAGTTATCAATCTCCTTTAACCAGTCTGTAAATGATCAAAAGATACATTCTGTAAGCCAGCCTCTTGCATTTAGACACTCAGCTTTACTCAGTCCATGGGTATAGAAGTCCACAGCTACTCTGTCTCTCCTTGCCACCACCCTGCACTGCCTTTGCTGCTATTGATGCTTTTCTAGGCCCTGTGTACCCTATTTGCATAGTCCCACCTAATAACTTGGTAGGAATTAAGAAGATGTTGGATAAAAAAGCCATATTAAGTGTGTGTGTGTATGGTTTTTTGTTTTGTTTTAAAATTTATCCAACAAATACAAGGGAGGCTTCAAAAAGTTGGGGAAAATGTCATTATTTTTTACTCACACTTTTTTATCCTGAACCCTGAAGCCCCTTGTGTTTATTGGCCCCTTACTTTGTACCAGGGCATATACTCAGGCTGAAGATTCAAAAATAAAAGAAGCTAGACCTACCCTGAGGATTTGACAATGTTTTGTGGAAAATAAAAATATAAACAGGTAGTTTCAAAGTTATAAAATAAACAGTATAAAAGAGGCTGTTAAAAATGGTTGGACATGAAGGCTCAGGGAAAGGTTTTGCTGTATTTAGGCTCTTGCCTGGGATATTAAACCCAAGTCATACCCCAAGTCATATCCTGCAGCTATCCACCAGCTCCCTGTCTGTCAGTGGCTGATTCTGAAGGGCATTGACCTTCAACCACTTCCAGCTTTCCTTGAGTACGGCTGAGTATGCTCTCATGGGCAGAATAAAGCCTTAAGACCTAGAATTGTAGATATTCACATTAAACAATCTTAGACAGATATAAAATTGTTGCAGGTAGACTATATTCACCATCTATAAAACAAACAAACATAAAAACACCAAAACCACAATTTAATAATTACCTGAGTGCAGTTCATTAATTACTAAGTTGTAAGTTGTCAGAAGAATGAGAAGGACAGAAAAAAGTAAGGTGTTGTCAGTTGCCTGGTATTAGCAACTACTGGAAGCTGCTATGACCCCTAGACTCAGAGGTACATAATGAAGAAATGCTGTGTCTGGGGCCCCAGGGTCCAGGGCTATGCAGTAGAAGTTTGAGTTACTGAGTGGACATAGCTACTGCTGAAGATGCTGATAGACAAATGAGATCAAGATATATCTTGGTTTTGTCCTTCCTCCTGCTCTTTAAAATCTAACCAGTAATTCCCATTGGACAAATATAGCTAAAAGACAAGGGTCAAAGGAGCCTGGTAAATGTGGCTTGAGGGTACCAGGTAGATCTCAGAGAAAATAGGCAAGCAACTAACATAAATTCCTTTAGGATATGTTGCCTAAGCAGAGTCTTTATATTGGACCTCACTTAATTTTATTACACACTGCTTGTTACCACGTCAAGGAGCCCTAGTGGTGCTCACCTGCTAATCCATGGTTTGGCAGTTGGAATCTACCAGGTGACGCCTAGAAATAAATTGTGACAATATGCTTTTGTAAAGGTTTACAGCCTTGGAAAGCCTATGGGACAGTCTTACTTTGTCTGAAAGGATCACCATGGGTCATAATTGACTCTACAGCAATGGATTTAGTTTAGGGCACCAAGTTATCTCTGCCATGTTCAGGGTA
>NW_006408804.1:2607864-2612407 GCF_000296735.1 Chrysochloris asiatica
TTTCTTGACCCTGAAATAGTATATTTAGGATAATAGGATTGTCCCTACCTAAAATGCCCATTTTATAGTTTTATTTTTAGATAATCTTTCAAAATCTAGGTAATATCTTTTCCAGGATATTCTAGCTACCAATGATATTTCCTTATCAAAGAATCTTTAGCATATGTGTCTGCACGGTGCAGTATTCCATATCACTATGCATCAATTCCTTTTGAATGTTTTATTTGCCCATTTCTTACCATCCTGGAGGGCAGAGAGTTACATCACATTAGACTGCTTGATAAAAGAGAAAAATAAATAAATGAATAAAATCACTGACTATTTTTTTCCTCATGTAAATGTGGGCCATCCAGGTTGATATGACAGTGTCTTTATCATCAGGGATCTATAGCCCTAATCCTAAATATATTGCTTTTGCCTTGTGATCCGAGTTGGCTAACCAATATGTCCACATCCCAGTAAGCTGTGCAGAAGCTAAGCCTTTACCTGTTAGGACACTTCAAGGTACCATTCATATCCATTTATAATCCCATAGTTCAATGGCAAGACCTGGAGGCCAGAGAGGCTAAAATGACAAGGGGACTTCAAAAAGTTCATGGAAAAATTTCATGATCTTTTATTTCCATTTTTTAATGACTTTTTGAAGTCCCCTCATCTTGTTACTATTTCCAAGTGATATATATTATCTGATGTCTTTGAGGAACAGACAACAGGGAGAATTAGATGTTTGAAAACTTCAGGGAGAACTGTCTTTAAAGGCTAAAGGCGAGAGGGAGCAGGAGTAGGAAGGAAAATCTCTCAATTGTGCCATTTGTGAAAGAAGAAGGATTTGGGGAAGACAAACCTCAGATTCAATGCAGTTCTAAGAAAGTTAGCTAAGCTGTTAGAGAAGCCCAGAGTAAACATTTCCCATTGGAAGGGTCTTGTGTTGGGCAAGAGATGCTCAACACTACAAACATACTATACGCAGTCCTACAAATTGGTTTTTCTTGCAGGGAGGTAATAAGAGGTGCATCTGTGGGTTGCTTTTCTCACTGTAGAACTTCATTGGACCCTCCCCTATACTTCTTTCGTGTTCCTGCCCCCCTTAGCCTCTAGGACTCCATTTTGTGAAAGAAATGCTTTATGCCCTAATTGTTCACTTTAAATGCCTGTTCATACATTCTAGCTTTTTTTTTGATTGTTTGAGCAAAACATATACCAAAGCACACACATATACTAACAGTCTCAGATGGAATAAAGCTATGAATTCCAACATTTCTTTGAAAACTAAGAATAGTTTTCTGAAAAACGTTTGTTGCTTGTTAGAGAGTGTTAAAAGATGATGATGAGAGTGTCCTGAAGAGTGCTGAAGGCAGACTAAAACTGTGGGTTTGTAGGATTCAAAACAAAGCTGATATCTAGCTCCAGTTCCCTTACTAGGGAATAGATAGGAAAAATGAGGTGCAGGTCCGAACTTACATAAATTCAGAGGCACAGTCAGAACCTGATCCCAGATCTCCTGACTTCTCACTATAGTGAGTGTTCTGCTCAGCTCCTCTACTTCTTATAAAGAGTGCATCTTTGTTTTTGTACAAAGTTTCATCAAGTTTTACCAAGTAATAAGTTCTGTTTTGAGGTCATACAAAAGGAACTACAAAAGGAATTGAGGCAGGAATAAAGTGATTTGGAATTTGAAAGTTCAGGTCAAAGAGATTACCTTGCTGGAAAATGAAAGACTTTGCTATACCCATTAAAGATAATAATTGGCACCTGATAGGCATAATGACTTATGTTCTGGTTAGCCTAATCAACAGAATCTGTAAAATATCAATCCGTTCACTGCTTACACTGTGGAGTACTTTTGGAGAAATGCTATGCTTTCATATTAATTGAAACAAATTGCTTATAATGGGTTTTTCTAAATGGTCTGGTGGCTCACACTATCAGACCTTCACAGTTCAGATCTTGTGGCTTGCTCTCTTGGGTATAAAGATGCAAACAGCTTCATCTTCCAAAAGTTGTCTACCTGAAGTGCAAGTGGATGGCTGCATAAATCACAGGTAATAGGAGTTTGCTATTCCTTCCTCTGTTATTGTTAAACAGAAAATAAACTGCAAAGCTAAACACTCCCCTTAGGCTTACCTACATTTTCATTTCTTTACCTTTGAGAATTTAGGTGCATTTTCAACAAGTTTATAGCATCATCAGACATTAATATAGCCCTTAGGTTGCAATAATGTCCTGCCAAGTGCAGTACATTCAGAATAGTTTCACATGTGCTACTAACTGTACATTAAATCTCTCTGGTACCTACCAGCTACCATAAGCAAGGCTGTTTCAATGGAGCTGTTTGAAGAGGTTATGGATTTCCAGTATTGCTAGCAAGAAATTAGGTGTGGGTATGCTTAATACTGAAACCGTGACTTGTTTTACAACTAAAAGCTACAATTTGCTTTTTTCTTTTGAACCCTGATATCTTATAATCACAGCAAGACCTTCAATACAGAGAAAGAAACTGGTCCAATTGAGTAATAATAAATGCATCATGCAAGCCTCAGTGACGTGATTGTTGTTGTTATGTTCCGTGGAGTTGGTTCTGACTCATAGCGACCCTGTACAGGGTTTCCGAGGCTGTAAATCTTTATGGAAGCAGAAAGCCTCATCTTTCTCCTGCAGAACAGCTGGTAGTTTTGAACTGCTGACCCTGAGGTTAGCAGTCCAATTTGTAACCACTACACTACCAGAGCTCCTTCAGTAACTCGATAGCAATCAATTAAATCTGGGTTTTGCTACTGTCCTGACTCTTCTGCTCTGTTTCCTAGATTACACTAGGAAGATGTACCTAGGTAATTGTAGCATCTTTTATCAGATGGAAAGAGTTTAGTTGTAACTAATATGTTACTGAGACAAGAGTGAGTCAGGTAGTAAGGACATTAGTATCTCATATAACAAGATTTCTGTGAATGTGAGATGGCTCTTGGCTTACGAATTCAGTGGCATTGTCAAGAATTAAGGCTCTTTCCATATTTCCAAACTACCACCCAAATTGTACCATTATGATTGAACAGGGACCATGCTGATCAGCAGCTAACGTAAAACAAAGAATTCATAATTCCACATGGATTAAATGTAAAATTATAAAGTTTTAAATAATAATATGGACTAATAACTTTTATTACCTTAACCTATGAAAGAATCTTTTAAAAGTTACAAAAATTAAAAAAAAATCATAAAAGTGATTAACTTAATCACATTAAAATTAAGATATTCTAATGGAGTCCTGGTCTGGAGCTATAGGATAAACACTGAACCACAAGGTAGGTTTGAGCCACAAGGTCAGCTGTTCAAACTTACTAGTCGCTCCTTGGAAACCCTATACAGGGTAGCTATGAGTTGGAACTGACTCCACAACACTTAACAACAACGTTTATTGAATAGCTATGAAAAATGTGAAGAGACAAGCTAAATACTATTTTACATGTATAATACAAGCAACCAGCACAGGAGTAAATTTCAAATATGTGCATAATACCTATGAACCAATAATGAAAATGCAAACATTCCAATAGCAGGAGACCAGGAAGGAGGAGAAGAGAAATGTAACTTCTTGTTATGCATTCTCTTCCTATCCAAATCTCTAGACAATGGATCATTCTCAAGGTAATTGGGTCCAGTTTTCAGGGTGTTTTCCACCTTTAATATCATCCTCAGACTTATCAGTACCAACTGGGTAGTGACTCCCTCCTCAGATATCTGTTCCGTCTGTCATTCCAGCTTCTAGCTTTTCATAATTCTGTGTTTGCCTAATCCACAGTGTCCATTACTGTTACATCCCTGTCCTCTTTTAGCCTTTTCAGTCTTCCAATACCTTCTGATGATCCAATTCTATACATCAACTTAACGATCTAACATAGCTATACTGATTTTGTTTTTTGCTGATCTGATCTTGACTGTGTCATTGACATTAGTTTCTTTTCTCTGGAAAACCTGGGTAGATTTAAAGAGGAACAGATACTTGAGGGCTTCCACACAGCCTTTAACCAGGTTGTTTGTAATAGCAAGACTGAATTGTAATGGTCCAACCTCTCTGAAAAGCAATATGGCATTTCCTCAGAAGGTTGAAAATAGGAATACCTTATGATCCAGCAATTCCTCTACTTGATATTTACCCACAAGAAAAAAGAGCCACAACACAAGAAGATACATGCACACCAATGTTCATAGCAGCATTATTTACAATAGCAAAAAGATGGAGACAGCTAAAGTGCCCATCAACTGAAGAATGGATAAACAAATTGTGGTACATACACACAATGGAATATTATGCTACAATGAAGAATAACAAGGAAGCGGCGAGGCACCGCATAACATGGATGAACCATGAGGGCATTATGCTGAGTGAAATTAGTCAGTCACAAAAAGAGAAATACTGCATGGGACTTACTGTAAAAGTCTAAGAAAAAGAAATTATACTAAAGGGGGGTAGTGGGAAGATTTTGTTGGTTGCTGGGAAATTGGTAATGGATGGGGGGAAGGGGAGAGGGTGGAGCACAGGGCGGGG
>NW_006408804.1:2614216-2618540 GCF_000296735.1 Chrysochloris asiatica
TCACATCCAACATTCATTAGCCGGCAGTATCAAGAGTACGTTTAGAATCAATTTTATGAGATTATTCAAGGTCCAGTGTCTACCCAGGGTCAATGGAGGTAGATCCAAAATAACAACAACAACCCTAGAGTGTAGGAGTCCTGGTGTGCGCTGTGGGTTAATGCGCCAGACTGCAGAGCCGTTTGAACTACAAGGTCGGTGGTTCAAGCTTACAAGCTGCTCCTTGGAAACCCTATACAGCGTCTCTATGGGTTGGAACCATGGACTTGACGGCACTTCACAACAACAACAACAACCCTAGAGTGTACAAATAATAATAATAATACACACACAGCAAGTATGTTTATATTTCTTGAGACTAAAGTATTATGTTGTGAATTGTCATTGTAACAGAAGCGTAGTTCGATGGAAGAGGAGACTTCTTTCCCTAAGCATATGGCTTTCCTTTACCTATACAATACTGGAGTCCTGGTGTGGCACTGTAGGATAAGCATGGGACTGCTAGCACAAGTCAGTGGTTCAAATCCACCAGCCACCCTTCAGAAACACAATAGAGATGCTGTAAACTGGTACCGAGTTGACAGCAGTTAACAACAACAACAATATTATTAATACAACAATGTCTGTTACAAACCTAAAAATATTAAAAAGATTTATAAATATTTAGATATTGTTGTTCTTGTTGTTAAGGATTAGACCGGTAAAATTTGGCCTTACTGAATTATGCAGGAGGCTTAAAAGTTTATTTGTGACTGTAGTGTTTATGTAAAAGATCCCATATTACTCCAGGATAAACCCAAAACCCAAAGCCATCAAGTCAATTCCAACACATAGTGACCCTCCACACAGTGCACAACTGTCCCGTAGGTTTTCCAAAGCTTCAGCAGGGCAGCTGGTGTGGTGGAATCACCATCTACCTTGCACTTAGCAGCTGAACACTACAAGCGTTGTGTCATCATGGGTCCTTATGCCAGCCTGGTGGTTGGTGGCTGTGTGCTGTCAAATCGGTTCTAACTCATAGTGACTATGTAAGGTTTTGGAGGCTGTAAATCTTTACCAGAGCAGAAAGCCTCATCTTTCTCCTAGGGACCAACTGGTAGATCTGAACTTCTGACCTTGCAGTTAGCAGCCCAACGAGTAAGCCACTATGCTACCAGAGCTATTGTTGTTAAGTGCCGTTGAGTCGATTCTGATTCATAGTGATCCTGTATAGTGTTTCTGAGTTCTGTATCTTGGTGTATTATTAATCACAGCTCCTTTCACTCTCACTATTGATGAGGCACTGTGTCGCTGTGGTGTGATGCTGTAGGATAAGTACTAGACTGTAAGTTTGGTTTGAATCGCAAAGCCAGTGGTTCAAATTCACTAGCTGCTGCTTGGAAACTCCATACAGGATCACTATGAGTTGGAACTATCTCAACAGCACTTAACAACGACAACATCAATCAGATTTGTGTGATTTAAGTATTTGGTAATTTTTAAAGAGTAATAAAATAAATCATGATGGTGTTTTCATTAATGGGAGCACAACTGTTAAGTGTTCACTTGTGAACCGAAAGGTTGGTGGTTCAAATCCCTCAGAGGCTCTGCAGGAGAAGGACACGGTAATCTGGTTCAGTAAAGATTACCACCAAGAAAACCTCATGGAGAAGTTCTACTCTGTCACATGGGATCACTCTGAGTTGAAAAGTGACTTGATGTACAGGCCCTGGGTTGGCATTGTAGGAAAAGCACTAGACTGGTAGCTGCAAGGTCAGCAGTTCAAACCCATCAATTAATCTTGGAACCCCTATACAGTGTGCTACAGCACACAACAACAACACATGCTGAATTAGTTAGGTGGCTACACCAAGTGTTTTATGTTGTTGTATATGTTGTTAAGTGTCATAAAGTTGGTTCTAACTCATAGGAACCCTGCGTAGGGTTCTGAGGAGCGACTGGTGGGTTTTGTTTGCACTGTTGACGTTTTGGTTAACAGTCCAGAGCTCTTCCTACAACGTCACACCAGAACCCTAAGTACTTTAATTCTTCAAAAAAATGTTCTCTGTTAAAATAGTAAGGGTGGATAACTATTTAAACCATTTCAGAGACATATTCTGTTTGATTACTTTCCCTAACCCTAAACATGTATTTTTTTTCTCTGTGCATGGAGACAATGTGCTCTGTAATTAAAATGAAAAATTAAAAGTTGATAAGTAGAATCTGTTCACTCTGTTTTCTAATACATAAAATGTCAGTATGTTCACAGATTACTTATGATAGTTTTCAATGGAGAAATTTAATTTTATTAAGAGTGATTTAGTGTAATTCATTGCATCTTTATTAATTATACAAAATAAGGAGTCATTTCTGCTCAGAAATTTAATTATGTCCTATAATGTGAGCAAAAGAACCAATACCAAAGACCTATGTGTTTTAATTGATTTAATTAAAGCTATTTAAAGTAATACAAAGAAAGAAAAAAATTCAAAGAACCAAAGAAACACTTAAAAGATCAAGCAGTAGGAAAGAAGATGTTTGTGGCTTAACAGGTACCTTGAAACACAAATTTAAACTTGAGCTAATAGCAAGGCAAAAAGGAAAGATTAAACCTAAAAGACAAAATTGTTGTTGTTAAGTGCCATAGGATTGCTTCCAACTCATAGCAACCCTGTGTAGGGTATCCGAGGAGCAGCTGGTGAGTTTGAACCGCCAACCTTGCAGTTCAAACTGACCATGCAATCTAGCGAATCATCCTGTGGCGCTACACCAGGAATCCAAGGAAAAAAATTACTAGGTCTTATTTCCTGAAAGATATCATGTTTATACACACACAAAAAAGTTTCAAAATGACTTTTTTTTTTCCCCCAAAAGGATATTCTTGTTATATTTCTGCATCTATGAAAGAATGAAAATCTTTATGGAACTATATTAATTTAGAGAGAGGGACTTATTGACTTTCTTAAAGGTGCTTAAGAGAAAATTCTTTGAACAAGTCAAAAAAAGGATTTAGAAACACTTCTAGAGGTGAAGTTATATGTCCCTGGGACATAATTGAAGAACATGTCTCCTGAATCTAGACTCCCTAAATTCCCCAGTCTGAGAATAATAAATCAAACCCAATCATCATCCCTGATTTTCTGTTCTTACTCCATAGGGCAGTCTAAGAATAATCTATAATCCTCCTTTCATCACTTTTGTAAAACTAGCAGACCGTCATGCTTATCTTTCCTAATCAGGCCAGGTGGGGAGATGCTAGTCTTTTGTCTAATTTTCAGCTCTGAGCTAGTTATTCGATTAAAGGTCATTGATGACAAAGGTGTGATTTCTCTTATTCATGGTCAAGTTATTTACTCTAAAATAACCTCTATAATAGAAATTTAAAGAGATTTACTTTGTCTAGCCTTAAGAAGATAAGACTTAGAGAAGTGATTTAATTTCATTCTGAAGTCTATTCTATGACACTCTCTTTCAGTTTTATTAAAGGTCAAGGCAAAAGGTATAGGACTAAAGAACAAGTAACATAAATGTAGGGTAGGAAATAACTTTTGAATTTTGAGTGGAAAATAACAATTTTTTGCAAGCTGTTTGCTTTTGTAAAAATGTATAAGGAAATCTAAACGTAATTATTTCTTGGGAAGATTGGAATGCCATGCTAAAGAATACTTTTGAAGTTGAATATGTGCAAACTTTCTCTGTGTATCTATCTCTATGGTCCTTATTAACATCTAAAGTACTTTATAATTTTACATGTATTTTATAAGTTTATGCTGATAAAACTTAATGTGGCACTGTAGGATAAAGCCCTGGTCCACAAGGTTCGTTTGAATCACAAGGTCGGCAGTTCAAACTCACCAGCCACTCCCTGGAAACGCTATACAGGGTTGCTATAAGTCGGAATCACTCTACGACACTTAGCAACAACATCAATCAATAAAGAAAACAAAACTCACAAATGGACTAACAACATCATGCTAAAAAATAATTAGTCGGATTCACAATTAACGCCCATAAAAACAATAGTCCAAAAATCAAACAACATACGTTGTTGTTGTTAAGTACCGTGGAGTCAGTTCCAACTCATAGTGACCCTGCACAGGGTTTCCGAGGCTGCACATCTTTATGGGAGCAGAAAGCCTCATCTTTCACCCGCGGACCAGCTGGTAGTTTCTAACTGCCGACCTTGAGGTTAGCAGTCCAATTCGTAACCACATATGTTGTTGTTGTTGTTGTTAAATGCTGTCGAGTCGGTTCCGACTCAGTTCAAACGGCTTGCAGTTCAAACGGCTTTGGAGTCTGGCGCATTAACCCAGCCACACCAGGACTCCAACCATTATACAGCATT
>NW_006408804.1:2620735-2621947 GCF_000296735.1 Chrysochloris asiatica
TCGCTATGAGTCGGTTCTGACTCGATGGCACCTAACAACAACAACAATTATTTAGTGCCACCACTTACCTGCCAGTACTGTGGTGATTCACATGTTGCTGTAATGCTGGAAGGTATACTATCAATATTTGAGATACCAGCAGGGTCACCCAGGGTGGAAAGTTTCAGTGGAGCTTCCAGACTAAGACTAAGAAGAGGGAATGGTGAATTACTTCTGAATGTGAAATTGAAGAATTCTGCCAACTTCTGCCCTATGAAATTGGTCAAACATGCAATCAAGATGCATTGATAATTACTGGTGATTGGAATGGGAAGGTTAGAAATAAAGAGGAAGGATCAGTATTTTGAAAATATGGCCTTGGTGATAGAAATGATGCTGGAGATCTCATGAAAGAATAAGACTAGTGGCTTATTCACTGCAAATACCTTTTAAAAATAATATAAAATGGTTACTATACACAGGGACTTCATCAGTTAGAATGCACAAGAATTGAATCGACTACATTTATTGAAAGAGACAGTGGAAAAACTCAACACAATCAACCAAAACAAGGCCAGTGATAGAGTGGAAGAGACAATCAATTGCTCGTAGGCAAGTTCAGACTGAAACTGAAGATAATTAAAACAAGTTCATGGGAGCCAAAATGTGAGCTTGAATATATCCCACCTGAATATTGAGACTATTTTAAGAGCAGATTTCATGCATTAGACACTAATGACTCAAGACATCAAGAACATCATAGGTGATGAAAGCAAAAAGTCATTAAAGAGACAGTGTCTTAGACTAGGTTTTCTAGAGAAGCAAAACCAGTGACATATATATGTATGAGGGTGAGACAAAAAGCAACCATACTCTGGCTGTAGAATTTATTTTAATCATTTTTAGAAAAGACAAACGCATCATTTTGCAACACAATTTCCTTGCTTTTCAATACACTTTGCCCATTTGTCAACAAGCTTTTGTATTCCCTTATTAAAAAATGTTTTAGGTCACCAACACACCACTGACTTCACTTTATCAGAGGTGAATCTTCGTCATTGAAGGACTGCTTTCAGGGGATCAAACATCTAAAAAGTCCAATGGAGCAAGATCAGGACTAAAGGAGGAAGTGTTAACACTTCAAAATGAAGTTTTGCAGCGAGTCAATAGTGTGGGCAAAGGTGTTTGTGGACGTGCGTTACGATGCAAGATCACAACACTTCTTGGATAGCA
>NW_006408804.1:2622887-2623343 GCF_000296735.1 Chrysochloris asiatica
GGTGCCTTGGGCTAATGCACTAGACTGCAAGGTTGTTTGAACCTCAAGTTCGGCAGCTCAAGCTTACCAACTTTTCCTCAGAAACCCTATATAGGGTTGCTATGAGTCAGAACTGACTCAACAGCACTAACAACAACAATATATATGTATACTTACGTATAAAGCCCTGGTAGCATAGTGGTTACAAATGGAGCTCGTAATCTCACAGTCAGCAGTTCGAAACTACCAGCTGTTCCATGGGAAAAAGATGAGGCTTTTTGCTCATGTAAAGATTTACAGCTTTGGAAAACCTATGCAACGTTGCTATGAGTCGGAACTGACTTGACAGCACTCAACAACAACAATATATATGTATTTACATGCATATATTTGTATATTTATGATATATATAAGTTTGTATGTATGTTTTTGTGTATATATATGTAAATATGTGTGTATATGTATATATATACACAT
>NW_006408804.1:2623782-2641500 GCF_000296735.1 Chrysochloris asiatica
GCGGGAGAAAGATGAGATTTTGCTCCCGTAAATATTTGCAGCCTTGGAAACTCTATGCAAGGTCGCTATGAGTTGGAATCGATTCCACGGCACATAAGAACAAAAACATATATATATATATGTTTCTTGTTAAGGAAATGGTTTACAATTGTAGAGTCCCAGGTCCCCAGCAGAAGAGAGGGAATCTTTCCCATGTCTATTATATTGGAAGAAAGCCACACCCCCAAGGAAGCATCCCTTTAATTGATTGGCTGCTCATAGCCACTCAATATAGATGACTATGCCTGTGTGAAGTCTCATCACCATGGGAATAAGCACATCTCAACTGCTAGACCTCTGGAAATCCTAGCCTAATTAAGATGACGCAAAACCCTATTACAGAGAGGAAAGAAAGAAAGACAAAAATAGATGTCAAAAGAGACTTTAAAACTTGATATTGAACATAGAGAAGCTAAAGCAAAGGGAAGAAATGAGAAGATAAAAGAAATGAACAGAAAAATTTAAAGGGCAGCTTGAGAAGACAAACTCAAGTATTATAATGAAATGTGCAGACCTGGATTTAGAAAACTAAATGGAAGAACACACTCAGCATTTCTCAAGCTGAAAGAACTGAAGAAAATATTCAAGACTTGGGTTGAAATACTGAAGGATTCAGTAGGCAGAATATTGAATGATGCATAAAACATCAAAAGAAGATGAAAGCCCCCTCCAAGACTGAAACTCAAAAGGAACATATAAGCAGGCATGTAAGTTTGCTGGTGACCACATTGGACTACTGGTGAGTGGAAGAGCAGGAAAGGAAGCAATGAAGAAATGAGCTGAGTTTAACCACGTTCTATAGACTCCTGTTGACCTAGAGGTGAAAGACAGAAGAGGAAGGGCTGCTTGGTCCAAAGTGTGGTGAGACCTGGGGACTCCTGAGCCCATGGACAAGGACCTAGCCAGGAAGAGCTAGAGCTGAGAGTGAAGAAGCATTCAGCTGATATGAAGTGCGGGGAGATGCACAAGAACACCCAAACTTGCAGATAGTACCCATTTGACATAGCTTTGATGGCTTAATAATCAGAACTTGACTAGAGGAAGATAAAAAAACAATTTAGATAAAGGAAACAAGAGTAAATTGCTACAATTTGATGAGGGAGTAGTTAATCTTACAGTCCAGAAACAGAGGACCCTAGGACTATCAAGAGAGAAGAGTACAGGCGGAATGCGGGACCTTATCTGGAGAAGCAGCAACACCAGAGATGGAGGCAGAGATGGGGATATGGAGAGTAGGAGCAGCTGAGGACTGTAGACCCATGGAAAGACAGGGACTGATGCTGGTGGCCAGGAGGCAGGCTTGCAGACTGTGCCCTTTGGTTGTTTAAATTATTATATATTCCTGAGTGCTTTTGTGTACACCCTATTTTGTCCCCAAACAAAACAAAACAAAAAAACCCCATAGGGAATGGAAGTAAATATTGCTGAACGGTGATGCACAGAGGAGATTGTAATCATTGCAATGAAACAATGGTGTAAAGCTGATGTGTTCCCGTGTTATTACTCAATTCACAATTTAAAAAAAAAGAAGATGGAAGGAATATACCCTGTACCAAAAAGAAATGGTCCATATTCAACCATTTCAGGAGGTAGCGTATGAACAAGAATCAATGCTTGTATTTTATTAACTCTGCAAAGGCTTTTGACTATGTGGATCATGACAAACTATTGATAACATTGTGAAGAATGGGTATTCCAGAACACTTAATTGTGCTCATGATGAACCGGCACATAGACCAGGAAATAATGAATTATTTAAAATTAGGAAAGGTCTTCACCAGGTTTTTATCTTTTCACTGTATTTATTCAATTTGTATACTGAGCAAATAATCTGAGAAATTGGATTATATGTAGTAGAATGGGACATCAAGACTGGAGGAAGACTCATTAACCTACTATATTGGCACTGTGGGCTAATGTGCCGGACTGCAAAGTCATTTGAATCACAATGTCAGTGGTTCAAACTCACCAATCAGTCCTTGGAAACCCTATACAGGGTCTTTATGGGTTGGAATCAACTCACTGGCACTTAACAACAACAGCATATGCAAATGATACAAAGTTGTTTGCTGAAAGTGCAGAGGACTTAAAATACTGATGAAGGTCAAAGACTGCAACTTTCATTGTGAATTGCACCTCAAGGTAAAGAAAACAAAAAATCCTCCTTGCAGTTGGACCAATAAATATCATCATGATAAATGGAGAAAAGACTGACGTTGTCAAACTTCATTTTGCTTAGATCCACTGTCAACATTCATGGAAACAGCAGTCAAGAAATCAAATGTCATAGTGCATAGGGCAAATCTGCTGCACAAGACCTCGTTAAAATGTTCAAGAGCAAGGATGTCTGTTTGAGGACTAAGGTAAGCCTGATCGAAACCATAGTATTGTCAATAGCCTCATATCCATGTTGATGTTGGACAATGAATAAGGAAGACTATAGAAGAATTGATGCATTTGAATTGTGATATTGGAGAAGAATATTAAAAGTACCATGGGCTGCCAAAAGAATAAACAATCTGTTTTGGGAGAAGTAAAGCCCGAATGCTCCTTAGAAAGAAGGATGGTGAGACTTTGTCTTTCAAACTTTAGACTTGTTCTCAGAAAGGACCAGTCGCTGGAGAAGGACATCATGCTTGGTAAAGTGGAGGGTCAGAAAAAAAGAGGAAAACCCCTAAAGAGCTGGATTGGCACAGTGGCAAATATAACAAATGTGGCAAAGGGCAAATATAAGAACAATTGTGAAACTGCTGCAGGACAGCCAGTGTTTCATTTTGTTGTACATCGGGTCACTGTGAGTTGGAAACAACTCCAACACTTCTAACAACACCATATTTAGTGCATCGCCACATACGTCAGCTTTTAATCTGGAAAGATAGAACGATTCATTCCTCAACAAGTTTAAATGTTTTACTGTTTGGCAGAAATTAATAAAACATCTGATGCCATTATAAAATATTTAGTGTGGTTATTTTTAAAATCTCAACTTCCTCAGTGCCTGACTTTAAAAGATAGTCTGTCTAAGTTTTGAAAATAGGAAAATTAATTTACTTTTAGCTGTTGAGTTCCATATTTAAGTTTCAATTGCTTTGATGACATTTAATCTTCAATGGTAAAGACAAAAATATTTCCAACCTGGCATTATCAAATTCAGCTCAATTGTTGCAGTTCAAACCCTATACAGGGTTGCTGAGAGTCACAACCAACTTGAAGGCACTTAACAACAACAACAACAGCGTTCTTTTAAAATGCAAGCAAGATATGCTTGCTACCATAGCCATATTGTACTTAATTGATATTTAGTGATTTGGATTTCTTAAGAACATCAACAAAATAATATTTTTGTCTGTTTTATTTAATCAGTCTTGACAGTATCTTGCCCAAGAATAGCCAGTGAATGATGTTATTAAAAAGCAACAGTTTGAGGGCCTATGAGGAATTCCAAACTCTAGAAATAGTTTATAAAATGCTCTAGAAGAGCCATGTAAATATCTACATCTATCTTGATGTGTTTCTATGTCAACATTTTATATTTCATATTAATGTCTAAATAGTTAAAATATGTATTTTACAAGCAGTAAAAAGATACTTATTTTGAGAAAGAGTGAGTGGAGATTAGCAAATCTAAATGCTAAGGAAATGATAATATAATTTTCAGATGAGCATGATTAAACCAGAATTAACCAAAGATTACTGTAATCTTAGATATTTCCACAGGAAATCATTATCAACTCATCTATAACAAACTTTATGTCCTGTTCTATATAATAGGATCTCTGCATGTGGAAGAAAAACTTCACTCAGCTTATTTTCCCAGTGAGACAGGGGAACATAAAGAAAGGAACAAATATCTTTCATTCCAAGTGCAGGAATAGTCACCTGATTGTTATTGTTTAGTGTCGTCACGTTAGGTATGACTCATAGTGTCCCTGGATAGGGTTTCTCAGGAACGGCTGGTGTGTTTGAACAGTTGATCTTAGGGCTAGCAATCCAGTGCTTATCCTACAGCACTATATCAGAACTTTCATTTGATTGTTCTTGTTGTTATGTGCCGTGGAGTCAGTTCCGACTCATAGCGACCCTGTACGGGGTTTCTGAGGCTGTAAATCTTTACCGGAGCAGAAAGCCTAATCTTTCTCCCGCAGAGGAACTGGTAGTTTCGAACTGCTGACCATGAGATTAACAGCCTGATTCATAACCACTATGCTACCAGAGCTCCTTTACAACATACAAATTAAATTGTTAGCATTTTTTCCCAAGATTTAGTTTATGATACCAGGATAATTTTTTTTTTTTAAATTACACTGATATGTACTAAAAAGTGTGCTTATCCTGAAAACAAAACAATGATAAAATCTCTGTTATTAAAGAGGGTGGTAGTTTGATGTTTTAGTTGTCTTAAGTTAATGAGGGTGGTAATTTGATGTTTAAGTTGTTGTAGATTTATGTATATAGTTCAAATACATAGAATTTACTACCACTTGGCTTTCACCAAAGATTTCCATTTGTTTGCCAGATGCTTGATCAATCTGTGTTTTTATATAGAGTAAAACAGTTTCTAATGTTCTATTACCTAAACTCTGATTGCCCAAACTGAAAAATTGTTCCCATGTGAAAAAAAAACTTCCATTTCCAAAGGGAATATGGAAAAATTAAATTTATTCTTTGAAGGCAAATGAAAAATAGGAATAATGTATATACTTTTAAGTGTAGATGGATTTGGTCCTTTGAACTCAATTCTTGTCAAATTAAATGTTTGAGAAAACGCCATTTCTCTGCCTGGAGTCTTTGTCTATATACTCTTGGTTGGCAGAAGTCTGACCACAATTTAAGGCTTAGATGAAAAATCACTTCTTCCATGAAAGTTTTGAATTGTGATGCTGGAGAAGAATAAGACATTGACTAAGCAAAATTCAGCTTTTTTTTCTTCTAGATCTTTCATTATTTCTGATTAAGTTCAAATGAGGTTTAGAAATGGCAATAATTCCTAATGTTTTAGGTGTGGTCTAGAAGAGTAAATTTGCTTACACATTTTAGAAAGGAAGGAAAGGGTACGTTTTGTTGGGGAGTTTGGTCAAAGAGTTTCATGGAGAGGGCAGCAGTTTGTGTTTAGTCTTAGATATTGGTCCCTTACTAAATAGCACCTGAATTTGTATCTGAGCCTTGTGAGGAGAGGGGCTTTTAAACAGAGAAGGAAGGAGCAATTTAAAAAAGCCATGTATTTATAAGACATGGATGGATGCCTGGTGTGGCACTGCAGGATAATGTGCTGGACCTTAAGGTCAGTGTGAACTGCAAGGTCAGTGCTTCAAACCCACCAGCCACTCCTCTGAAACCCTATACAGGGTCATATGGGTCAGAACCAACTTGATGATGCTTAACAACAAATTGTAAGACATGGAACTGGAGCTGAGACACAACAGTGGATCTAGGGAGACAAAGACAAAGGTGGCAGAAATTCTCAGAACAGAGTACTGAAGAGGAGACAGCTGAATGGAGAGAAAACTCTAGGGATCTGACTGAGTTCACAGTTGAATAGTGATCAACACATGTGTGTGGAGAAAAACTAAGGCCAGGGAAAGAACCACTGGAGATTACTGGAGATTACAAAGCAGTACAAATAAAATTGTTAAACGTTAGTTATTAATTAGGCAGAAGGGATATGATAACACATGGAAATATGGATCTCCACAAAGGAATGAAGAACTCTGAAATGATACTTGTATAAGTATATATTTAAAACTAAAAAATTATTGTTCATATCTCTTTAAATGATAATTGACTTTTAAAATAAAACTAATAGCAATGTATGGTATTTTCTGCTAAAAATTCATTAAGGATCCTTTACTTCTGAAATGGGCAAATCTGAGAAACTAGAGATCTTATGGATAATGAAAAGTAGATAGCATTTAACCCAAAGGGGATCAGTGGAAGGTTCCATTGTGAATTCTGGTGTTTGACTGTTTTTACTGGAAGGCCATAATAAGGTAGACTGAGAAGCTGCCAAACCCTCACAGAATAGAATTGCAACCCTTGCCAAAGGCTCTGATTCCTCTCTTTGAACCCTTAGTGCCCTCAGAACACTTTAAAACTTTTTTCCTGAGTAACTTTATAAAAATTGAGAATACTTTTTAGCTGTTCTTTCTTAAGAGATCTTGTGGGAAAATGTTTGGGAAGAAATTTTTCTAGATTCCCAAGAGGGTTATAAATTCAAAAACTAGTTTTAGGAGTCTTAATTCAAATAAACTAAATACAAATTTGATAGAGAATTATAGTCTCCAAAAGAATGGATATCAAGTCAGAAGATGGTGGCATTTGAATAGTTAAAATCTGTTGGTTCAAGATTTAATAATAAAAACAACAACAAAAATGGCTTTACTGATCAGAAAGAGACTGGAGGAACCCTTTAGATCTGGAAAGGAACTCATACTTGTACCCCAATTGTCAACCAAGCAGTAGATAGATTTATAGAGGGGACAACACCATTAGCAAGCTATGCTCACCATGGAATGATCAATGATTCAAAGTCAAAAAGCAACATTTTCCTACGGACAAAGTTGAGAAGGGATAGGAAGGTAGGTGGAATGCAGATAAGGAACCACAGGGAGGAAGCAGGATAGCTGTTGTTCCATGGAGGGGATTGTAATCATTGAGATGAAGAAAAGTGTATGATTATTGCATGTAAAGCTAATGATCTTGTCTGTAAACCTTCAGTTCACAAAAAAAAAGTTAAAAAGAAAACAAAAAAGATTCTTGTACTATGATAACCACACTCTAGCACTGATGTCAGTGTACTGAGTGTATGGGAAACGAAAGGATTTTGTATTTCTATATAGCATCAATTTCACTCAAAATCTAGTAGTCATTTGTGTATAAAGTAGAAGAATGTTTGTATTACAACTCTTCTAGGTGAAAAAGACCCCCAATTCAAATAGATTTCATGAAGATCCTTTCATTAATTTTTAAACAGGGCAAAGACAAATCATTGAGATAAAGGAAGCCATCCTCATGAGTCCATGATGGCAAGAGGCTACTTATAGAAAACAAAGCTAACTGTCACAAAATAAGATTGGCAGCAGATCCATGCATCACTTTTACAGGGCGACCACAGAGGGGATGAGGACCATGATTGGGGTATGCACACACTTGTAGGTTAGAAAAAATTACAGGGTTGGTTTAGGTGCCCTTCAACCAGCTGGCTACTTGATGGTCCTGGTATGGATAATGACCATGCAGTCCTGGTAGCCCAATTTCCATTAAGAGCACCCCTGCCCAGGCAAGTCCCATGAGGGAAATATTGACCCTCCTTGTCCTGTGCTGTAGGATCAGCACTAGGCTTCAAACCACAAGACTGGCAGTTCAAACCCACCAGATGCTCCTTAGAAACCCTACACAGGGTCGCTATGAGTCGATACTGACTCGATGGCACTTACCAACAACAACAACTGTGCCAGCTAGAGGAGTTGTAATCTTTCAAACATAATCTACCTGTGGGCAGAGTTTCTGCCACATTGCTGGTTAGTGATCAAAAAGAATTTAAATGGAAAATAAATTAAATAAATTTATGTTATGACTTAAAATGGATTTAAGGATCTCGTCAAGCTCACAAGGTGGTATGCCCTGGACTTAAGACCTGGTTCTGTGTCAAAAAGAGACAGGTCTAGCAAGTCCTATCTCCTTATAAAGTGAGAGAAAGATCAGCAGACCAAAATTTTAAGCAAAGCATTAAGTTTATTAAGCATAGAACGTTCCTAGAAAGTGAGGAACGGTCTACCAGGAAAAGAAAAACTGTACTTAATGACCAACCCCTGATTAGTTTTTCTCCTCCTGGTCTCAGATGCCCTCCCTCAGGGACAGGTCTGAGGCTGCCCTTCACTGATTACATTTTAATAAAGGGAAGGAATAGTTATTTGATTTTTTATTTAAGAGGTGCAGACCCCTTTCTGTTTCCTTTGTGTTTGATTGACTGATTCTGTTTGGTGGTTTGTCTGTTCACGTTCTTTCCTTTTGTGGTTGGTGTTTTTTGTTTTTGTTTTTCTCACACATGGTGCTATTTTCTCTACCTTGGTCCCAGGTCCTACGTTCCTTCTCCTTGCCCCTAGACTGTCCCTATCACTCCATTGTAAATTGTAGCTTTCTGCAAACCAAGTACTTTAGCTCTAACACACAACAGTATAGTTATACTGTACAGTAAGACATTTATAGTAAAATATGAGGGTTTAAATATAGTTACAATTTTGCACCGTACTGAAAAATATAAATATTGGCTATTGTCCTCTTTATGTGACAGGGATCAAAAGAAAGGAAAGGATGTAAACTTTTGTCTTCAGTATAAAATTATAAAGTGAGACTAATAACTGCTCTACCTAGCATTCAAGGATATTGTCATGGTTATAGATCATAAGCAGCACTTTGTAAACTATGAAGGAACTCTTGAACTATAGAGGAGCGAAAGAAGAAAAGGGATAAAACTGCAGCAATGATAAAATCATAAGAAGCAAGAGCAGAATTCATATTCAGGAAACAACTCAAGTTCCATACCCATACCATGTTACTAAGTCCATTGCCACGGAGTCTCTTCTAACTCATGGTAAGTCTATAGGATGGAATAGAAGTACCCATTGAGTTTTCAAGATGGTAATATCTATTGGAGCAGACTGCCACATCTTTCTGCTGTAGCAGCTAGTGGGTTTGAACAACTGACTTTTTGGTTAGCAGATGAGCATTTAACCACCATGCTTGTTGTTGTTGTTGTGAAGTGCTCTTGAGTCAGTTCCAACCCATAGCGACCCTGTATAGGGTTTCCAAGGAGCAGCTGGCGAACTTGAACTGCCAACCTTGCAGTTCAAATGGCTTTGCAGTCTGGCTCATTAACCATACTACCACTGTTAAATTTCTCAGTTATCATACAGTACTCAACTGGACATTTCTCTTACAAGTTTTCTGAAGTATTAGAATCCTGATGTTTTTGTGATTGTTAAGTGCCTTGAGTCAGTTCCCTGTATAGGATTCCCAAGGAGCAGCTGGTAGGTTTGAACTGCCAACCTGGTAATTAGGAATCTAGGTCTTATCCTGCAGTGACACACTAGGTTTCCCAGAAATCCTATACAGGGTGCCTATGAGTCAGAACTGACTCAGCATACATAATAACAATAGTCTTGCCCAGTTGTTTTTGGTTACTTTTTAGAATATAATTGTTAATTTTCTCTTGACTCTCTTAGAACTTCCTTTTTCAACTACAGTTGATCCTTGGACAATGTGGGGGTTGTGGTGTCAATCCCTGTACTGTTGAAAATCTGTGTACAACTTTCAACTGCCCCAGAAATTAACTACTAATAGCTTACTGTTGATGAGAATCCTTACCGATAACATTAACAGTTGATTGACACATTTAAAAAAAAAATGTTATTTATATTATACCATATCCAGTTAAAAGCTTTCTTTTCAATACAGATAAAAAAAGTATTTTGCAAAAGGTGTAAGGTTTTAGTGTCTGTTGCTACAGCTATAGTAACAGCTTCCTTTTCTTTCTTTTTTTACAATAGTTCTTACATTGGATTCATTTATCTTTAAATGACAAGTAACCACAGCTATAGATTTTAACCTAACTTATAAATCAAGCAATTCAACTTTTTCTTATAATGTCATGAGTTCTTTTTTGCTTCTTGAAAGCACTTCCAGCATCACTAGTGACACTTCATATGGGTTTCAAGGTGTTATTCAAGTTTTATGCTATTGCACTAACCATGATGAAAAATAGCAAGAACTGTGAGAGATCACTTTTTACTGCAATGCACAATTTACTGGAGAGAAAAAAACTTCTAATATAAAGGTGATTACTGCCATACAGTTTTTTTGTTTTTGTTTTTGTTTTTAATTTCCCATATAAGTCCATCTGTGCAGTTCTTTCTAAGAGACAATTTTCAAACTCAATCAACAATGTTGACCTTGATCTATAATGCTGAACTTATGACAAAAAAATACTCTGTTTAAACTACTTCCTAAAAATATTTATAAATCTAGTCTTGTTAAATCTTTCCTTATATGATGATCTTCAACATGGCCTCTATCTCTGTTTTATAAGCTGTTCCTTACATCTATCCTCTTCTCAGAGATAAAAGTAAATGGTCAAATCCATAAACCGTTAAGTATTCCAAGAAGTCCCCTTTGACTATAGCATGGCATTATGATTTTTAGGAACGAATAAATGTTGTTGTTGTTATGTGCCATGGAGTCAGTTCCAATTAACAGTGATTTGGGATAGGGTTTCTGAGAATTAATGAAATGAAAGTAAGTGTCTATAAAATGATGGTTTGGGGTTAAAATATTTCTAAGCCCTTATGCATTACCATTTAAGATCTATGAAGTTCATATTTGTTTATTTGGCACAGGAGAACCATCATGACTTAAATTCTGCCCAGCTCTCTAGGCTTATGTCCTGCCTCTGTCCATTCTAATTCACTAAGCCAAGCTCTATTTCCCAAATAGTTCATGGCCTCCCATAGCTTCATGCTGTTGCATACATTTTTTTTCTTTTATAAGGCATTTACTGTCCCACTCTTTTTCTCAGGCAGAATAAACTAGAGTCTCTTTTTGTTCTTGGATATAATATATCCATTATGGTATCATATGGTCTTATTTTTAGAGATAGAATTTGCATGCAATAAAATGCACAAATATTATATGTAGAATTTAGTCCTTAACCACTATTTGCATTAAGATTTGGAATATGTGTATTTCCCCAAAAGTTCCCTTTTGACCTCTTTCTAGGCAATACACCATCTTTATTCACTGTACTTTTCTGATTACTCTCACCATACCATGACTTTGCCTGTTCTAAAACTCCATATAAATGGAATCATACAATATTTATTCCTTCATGCCCATCTTTTGATTCCCAACATGACTTTTAAAAGTTTAATTGTTGTGTTTATCAGTAGTTTATTCTTTTTTAATTATTTGTTGTTGCTAGTTGCCATTGAATTGATTCTCACTCATAGCAACCCCATCTGGAGAGAATATTTTAAGTCTAAGACCTTTTGGAAACAGATCACACAGGGTCCTTCCTCTATTCCTATATATGCTTGTGCTTCTTGTTGTTAAGTGTTGTAGCGTTGTTTCTGACTCATGGAATCCCTGTATAGGGTTACTGAGGAGTGGCTTGGTGGGTTTGATCAGCCAATCTTGTGATTAGCAGTCCAGTGCTTATCTTACAGTGCCACACTGTATTTATGCTTAAGACATTGATATAAATTTGGTGCTCATTAAATATGTCTTTAATGGATTATAACTTTTGATCAGGCATCATAAATTATGGAATTCTGAAAATAAAAATTATTTAAGTCTTCTGAAGGGGAGATATTTCCAGTAAATGGAAAGATATTTTATCCTTTGTTACTAGTCAGTCTGTGTTTGAGATGAAACATCTATATGTACATAAGTGTTCACAATGCTATTGTGGAAAGAAATCCAAACCTTTAGCAACGTCTTCTTCTGCTTTGTGTCTAAGAATATTGGATTATTTATTGGGAATCCGAATTTCCCCTAGAAGCTACCAGCAAACAAAATCTGAAGTACCATTGCAATGAAAGCATAGTAATAAATGTACTTAGATGTAATCTGTATGGAAGAACAACTGATTCTAATCATGTTTAACTTCAATGCTCTTTCTTAAATAGTGCTCTATTCTATCACCTTCACAGAAAATATCTCAAACTGAAATGCATAACCCTTTATGCCCTGACCCACAGCATGTAGTATTTTGTCAAGTCTTGTATTTTCTCTCCCTCAGGTTGTAAGTAGCAGGGATGCACTAGATAGATGTCAGGGTTTATATCACATGTGAATAAAAGATTAATTTTGTAAAAGAGGAAGTCAAGGGCTTTTGTGGATTCAATCAATCACCATTGTCTCCTGCTGATGCTTGACTCTGGAAAAGAAACTAGACAATATATAGGACACCATGTGAGACACATTTTCAATATCTCTGTCACGACAGTGAACTGAAATTATAAATAGTACTGGGGTAGCTTAAGCATAATATCCAATTCACTGTTTCCAAAGGGAAAGAATTAAGATGGAAAAAATATAAAGAAAGTAAATAAGTTCCTCCTTCTAGAAAACACACATCGAAGAAATTATATATTAATCAACCAGAATATTTAACTGTACTATTGAAGAACCTGTATATAGACCAAGAGCCAATCATTCACTTAAAATCAGGAAGGGTGAGACTTCATCTTATGTACTTTGCACATATTATCAGGAGGGACTGGTCCCTGGAGAAAGATATCATACTTGGTAAAGTTTAATGTCACCTAAAAAGAGGTAGCTCTGCAATGAGCTGGATTGGCAGAGAAGTTACAACAATATGCTCAAACATAGCAATGATTATGAGGATGAAGCAGGACCAGGCAACAAAATGAATCAATCATTGAAAAAGAACAACCTATGTGCCAACAAAAGCATAAGTTAGAACACAGCCACAAATAGTGCCCACTATATAATCAGTTCTGGCTTCTATAAAGGGTGTTCAGAGAATCTCACTGTGTGCTTCCTCTAAAATATAACAGATGAGAACTAAAGGTCATTCTCTAGTTTTAAATAAATAACTGCTCTCTTGCTATAGTTAGAAGAAATTATTAATATAAACATATCTTGCAAGAAGACATGAGAGTTCTTTTGAGTTAATTATTGACATTGAAATGCTGTCCCCTCTCCCTGTTCAAGGTATTTTTAGATAAGAAAAAATAAAACCATTTTTTGTATTTCTCATAAACAAAATATAAATTTTGTTTACATTTATTGACTAAATAAGACAATACATATGCCAGTGAACATAATACATATATATATATATATATATATATATATGTAATACAGGGTCTTATCTGAAGGCAAATGTCATACTAGCTAGAAAACAAACCACATTAGGTTAAGTCCATGAGAAATGCACTTACGTATTCTGTATATTTTAAGGAGGAAAAATTCAAATCCAGTAAGAGATTAGGACATACTTCATCAAGGATGCATTGTTTGGTATGAAGCTTGAGGGATATTAAGTTCGTTCATGGGAAGAGAAGAGGATGATCCAAGTCACAAAGTCAAGAGTGATGGGCATATTCAGTGACCTGTACAACTGGTCCTGTAGAAACAGACATACAAATGACAGAAAATTTCCATTAGAGCCTCAAGTTCTTGCTGTCCCATCGAAACTGTTCTAACAACCATGTGCCATTTCTTAGATAGATCAACCTCCACAAAATGTCAGCTTGTAATGTAAAATTAAATGGAGGTCTTATTGGGAAAGTTGTTACATTGTTAAGTGTCTTTGAGTTAGTTCTGACTCACAGCGAGCCTCCAACCTTGTGTTTAGCCATCTAGTACTTATCATACAGCACCCTTCTAGGACTGCATTGGGAAAGAGGTTGTTGGTTAGGAGCTGTTTAGTCAGTTCTAACTCATAGTGACCCTAAGTACAACAGAACTAAACAGTGCCCATTCCTGTGCCATCATCACAATCAGTGCTATGCTTAAACCCAATGTTGCTGCCACTGTGCTAATCCAACTCTTTAGGGGTCTTCCTCTTTTTTTTAAACCCTATACAGAGTCACTATGAGTCAGAACCGACTCCATGGTACTTAACAACAACAACTTTACCATGCATGATGTCCTTCTCCAGGGACTGGTCCCTTCTGGTACCATGTCTGAAGTATGAGAGACAAATTTTCACTATCCTGGTCTCTAAGGAGCAGTCTGACTCTACTTCTTCTAAGATACATGTGCTTGTTCTTCTGACAGTCTGTGGTCCTTTCAATATTCTTCTCTAACGCCATAACACATATGCATCAATTTTCATCTTCTGTAGAAGACTTGGGAAGTATGGAGGATAATTCCCATTAATTTTCTTATAAAAGTCATACAGAATTAATCCAATTTGCCAGGAGACAACTCTGGGTTTCTCACCATAGTTCATCATCACCAGTTGCCACAACCTCATCTCCCCAACTCCTTGCATCACATCCCATCTCTCTGGATCAAACTTCCAGCTAGCCAGACAGTCCCTATGTCACTTGAGGCTCTGTATGTCTTCCTTTTTTATGGCAGCTAAGCTAAACCTTGGAATCCTGGTGTGGTGTTGTAGGATAAGCACTGGATTGCTAACCATAGATCAGTGGTTCAAACCCACCAGCTGTCCCTTGGACAGGGTTGCTATGAATTGGAACTGACTTGATAGAACTTAACAACAATAACAACAACAATCAAACCTTTGGCCTGCACTATGCTCAGTCATGCATGACTATCACAGACAAGGCTAAAAGAACACACTGGTGTTATTTTAATGGTACCAGCATTGTTCATTTTATATGTGATTTGCTTAGTTGAATGATCCTCCCTACAGATGATAGACTATTTGTTTCCTTCCCTGTTCATTTAAAAATTGTGGCTTCAGGGCACATGATAGTCTTTAAGATGAATATATACTAGTATGTATTCTATTGTGTCCAATGATTTGGTGTGAAATTAAATAGATTATGTTAGGCAGAGCAATGGTTTCTCATGAATGCACATTATTTCCTGCATCAGAGAATGCATGTAGTTTTAAATTTGAGCATCATTATGAAATTCTGTGAGTTATTGGTATTTTACCCTTGGCCTTCAATATTATCAAAAAAGGCCACAATGTGATGGGCTAACATTTGTTTAGAAATTCATCTCCTACTAAGTATCCCTTTCTTCTTCTCCAGCAATTTGTTCCAAACTACAGCATAAATGTCACATTATTGATGTGGCATTATCAAGTTTCATCATGATTGACCTGATGTCACACTGTTTTGTAACACATCTGACTGCTGTCAATCATAAGCACTTACAGAACTCCATTGTAAGCACAGAGAACAATTTGTGCCAGCAAAGAACCATCTGGAACACTCTTCACTTTAAAGATGAGCTCTGTGATTATTTAACAATCACTCAAGCTTAAATGTAAATTTTTATTAAATCAAACCCTCTTCTTTATCTTTTGGATTTTCAACATATTGATAGTTCTCTGAGTAAGGTGACAATGCTTAGTACTTCTCTTTATGTGGGAGTTTTAATTAACTTCCGTGTCCCATAGAAGAGGGAGTGGGGAGTTTCAAAAGTCTGGGGAAGATGCATGACCATTCCTTAGGCAAGCACTACATGAGGGAGGGATGAAAAGAGAGAGAAGTGAGTGAATGACAGAGACAGAGAGATCACTTGTCTAAGCTGTAAAACAGGGGGAAAAAAAACTGATAAAAGAAAAAGTGACGAGACCACCTCTATCCAAGTTTGAACAAGCAAACCACTTTTCTGAGTATCTATGCAGCAACCTGGACTCCTGGTGTGGCACTGTAGGATCAACACTGGTCTGTGAACCACAAGGTTGGCAGTTCAAACCCACCAGCTGCTCCTTGGAAATCCTATACAGGGTCGCTATGAGTCAGAACTGATGTGAGGGCAATTAACAACAATAACATATGGCAACGTAGATTGTGAAGATCACCTCTGTTCTGGAAAGACTGCCTTCTGCCCGATGTATCATAGAACTGCTTTGTGAGTTTTCTTTCCTGGGTTCCTAAACTCTACTCTTTGTGCTGCTACTACCATTGTTTAAAAGTAACTTTTACTTACCTAAGTTTTTAAAGTCAGTTCCCAGCTCTGTCTCTTATTCTGGGGACCTGGGACTCTATAACTGTAATAATAAACTTCTCTATTTTTGTTGTTAAGTGCCATGGAATCAGTTCTGACTCATGGTGACCCAGTGTGGGGTTTTTGAGGTTTGGCTGGTGGGTCTGAAATGCCTGATTTTGTGGTTAGCAGTCTAGTATTGATCCTATAGTGCCATACCAGAGTCCAAACTTCTCTCTATATATATATCTTGTGCCTGGTTTTCTAGAGAGGCAGGACCAATGAAGCATATATATGTACAATGTCTCAATATATATGTGTATGTTGTATTGGTTTTGCCTCTCTGAAAAACCCAACCTAAGACATGCGGTACTGAGAGAATGGGATTCTAAAGAAATAAAATCATAAAGATGAATTTTCTAAATTGGTTCTCAAGTTTGACTAATTTTAAAGGCACTGATATGGGTTGGAGGCATGTATTACCTCCGCTTCGTAGGAATAGACCTCGGGTTGATTTTTAGTTTGGTTCTTTTTCCTTCTTGTGGAGTCAAGAGGAAATCAGACATGGCTCCCACTTGGTTTAAACAGTTGGCACTCTGAGCAAGATTCATACCTATGAAATTGTGAGGCTTTGTGGGGAAAAGAATGAAGGGGCATGGGATAAAATATTTCAGTGGAGAGGTGAGTGGCAGTTTCTGGAGTTACCTGGAGCTGATGACATGCTAGTTAAAAAGGATAGATGATCAGAGAGAGGCTTCTAGAATCCACACTGCCAGAGGCACAAGGTCATATGCATATGAATGAGGTTAGTTCAAGGTAGAAGAAAAGACTGAACTTGAGTGTTTTAAAAGGTTTTTGTGTTTGTCGGTCTAATGGATATTGGTTCCTCTTGTCTATTATTATAAAATAGACATACATGTGTAATCGGATTATTGGGAATTATAATTACAGAGAGCTTGTAAGCCTGCCTTCAGCCTATACTTGGTTGTTGTTGTTGGTGGTGATTTGCCAAGGAGTGGGTTCCAACTCAGTGACCCTGTGCAGGGTTTTTGAAGCTGTAAATCTTTATGGGAGCAGAAAGCCTCATCTTTCTCCCATGGAGCCACTTGTAGTTTTGAATTGCTGACCATGAGATGAGCTCTTTTGCTAAAAGGGCAGTTAGAATTTTCCATAAAAAAATTAAGTCTTCTTGCTTTAAGCCTTTGTAGATTATCAGGCCTTTGGTGGAATTCTGAACTCCACCCAGAACTTTCAGAGTTAATATATTTGCATTTGAAAAGACAGGCAAACCTACAAGAACTAGTGAGAGAACAAGAGACACACACAGAGAAAAAGCTGTTTGGTATTTGAGTTTCAGAGGCAGCAAGGCAAGGAAAGTTGGCCCATCAGGGAAAACTCCCTTCTAGGATGGAAAGTTAAAGGAAACTGGAGCTGTATGTTTGCTGGTGACCACCTGGGTCTATGTATGAATGGAATTGGTAGAAATGCAGCAATGAAGACACGGGCTCAGTTTGGACATGTTTTATTGGCGCTTGTTCATCTTGAGATAAGAGGAGTGGAAAGGTTGGCTGATTTAAAGTTTAGGGAGTTGTGGGAATTCCTGAACCCACAGCACTAACTTAGCCCATGGGAGTAGTTTTATTTCCTTTTAGGAACAGAAGATCCAAAGATCATTAAAGAAGAGCATGAGTGAAGCTTGGGATCCCTGCCTGGAAAAGTGCTGACAGCAGAGACAGCTGCAAAGGTGGGGGCATGGAACGACAGAGCAGCTGTGGACTCTAGGTCCATAGACTGAGTAAGGCTGTGTGCCTACCGTTAGAAGGTTGGCTTGAAAGATGTGCACTTTGGACTTTTGAATCAGTGTATTTTGTTGTTGTTGTTGTTCCGCATATGTGCATCAAATACTTTTGCTTTGTTGATTTGTGACATTTAAGGTGAAAATAGGGCCAGTATGTTTTTGGTTGTAATGTTTTAGTTAGGTGCAAGTGTGACTTGACAATTTTCTTTATTTAGAGATTATACATATAG
>NW_006408804.1:2642190-2646342 GCF_000296735.1 Chrysochloris asiatica
GTTCTGCTGTGCATGGGGTCGCTATGAGTCGATTCCGACTCGATGGCACCTGACAACAACATATATACATATACATTAAATTAAATTTTAAAGTCAGTTCCAACATGCTTGAAAGGAAAGCAATGAGAGCAGTGGGTAAAGCTGTAAGGGTGTGTATGGTAGATAAAGCATGTCAACTGTAATTTCCTCAAACTTCCTTTACTACTCAAGATGGTTTGATTGCAGGAATATCTGTATCCATTTCTATGAAAACACCATGTAAAGACTTGCTTTTTATTTTTCTGCTTTTCGTCATCATTTTAGCCTTTCTCTTTTTTAAAAGTCTTCTGCTTTTATATAGAGAGACTCTACCACCTGGTGTTCCTTTTGCTGTTCTTACTGGACCTTTCTGTATGTTTTCTAAGATTGGTCTTATGTTCATTTTTGCTTTTATCTCTCTCTTTTTGAAATCTCATCTAGCCTCATGACTTCAGCAATCACTCCTATGCTGCAGATATCTAAAAGTTTTTCTAAAGTCTTGATCACAGTTCTTTACTTTAGACATGAGTGTTCTGGAGTCCTAATTCCCATCTTTCATTATGGAGGATACACTTTGAATACTAACTGGCATATCAGTAGCTGTATAATGACAAATAGAAAAAGTAAACCAGAATTTTAGTTGCTTGCTCCATAATTATTTTAGAAATTTTCTCATCCTTTTTCAGATTATGTATTACTGTAGACAGTTATTACTTTAATAGCTAAACCTCTTCTGTATGTAATTTGGAGTGTTAAAAGCTGGAGATGAGGAACATTTATCAAGCTATCATACTATTCTGTAACCATTTTGAGAATTTCAGAGTTGAGTCCTACAATGATTGCATTTTATCATTTAACAGAAATAAATACATAAAATAAATATGACCCTTCAATTTAATTTTCCAAGTTTCCTTTTTTATTTTTTTAACCTTCAATGCTCTATCAAGTACTTTATGCCTCACTCAATATGCCATAAACCAAATGAAATTAGCTACCTTTGAGTCAATTTCAACTAATTTTCAGTTTATTCAAAGAAACAAGAAGCAGAGTGCCTGTAATAAGTGACCAAAAATACATAGTCAGAAAATATAATACCAAAAATGATATCACAACTACTTGATAAGGAATTTAAAAGAGTGATATTTAGGTATTCTCAATGGAAGAAGAGAAAGATTAAGAAAACTGCAGATGAAATCAAAGAAAACAGACAAAACTTTAGAAGAATTCAGGAAGACACTACAAGAACAAACAGGCAAAATAATGAAAAAAAAATTGAAATCATGCAAGAATACCAATTAGAAAGCCAGAAGATTAAATACTAAAATTTTAGGAATAGATAGTACACTGAAAGACAAAAAAAGCAGATTTTAATAAATAGAAGGCAAAATTAGTGAGCAGACAAATCTTTCAATATTCATCTGCTAAAGGAATAATCAGAAAAAAGAACAAACAAATCTAAGAAAAGCCTAAGCCTGATGTGAGATCCTATCAAGAGGAATACATTATATGTGATGGGAATTCCAGAACAGGAAGATACAAATAAACAAACAAACAAACTCAGAAAACTGTAAAAGAGTTGCTAGAAGAAAACTTCCTTAGATCATAAAAGATGAGAAGATGTACATTTATGAAGTTGAATGAACTCCAAACAGGATAGACCACAAAAGAAAATCATCAAGACATGTTATAATAATCAAACTTTTCAAAACTCAAGACAAGGAAAGAATCTTGAGAGAAGCTTGGGAAAAACTAAGTTACCTATAAAGGAGAATTAAGACTAAGCTCTGATTTCTATACAGAAACTGTGCAGCCAAGAAGACAATGGAATGACATATATTAAAATCCTGAAAGAAAAAAAAAATGCAAACTGAGAATCATATACCTACCAAAATTGTGCATCAAATATGTGGTGAAATTAGAACATTTCCAGACAAACAGAATTAAAAGAATTTGTATAAAGCAGATCAACCTAACAAAAAACACTGAGAGGAATTCTTTGGATAGAGAACAAACTACAACAGACAACAACTGAGATTAACATACATTATGCCCCAGAACTCAACCCAGATATGGAAGTATTCAAAGTAACACAAGCCTGCTGTTATTATGTGCCAATAAATCTTTTCTGACTCATAGCATCCATGCATAAGATTTCTGAGGCTGTGCATATTTATGGGATCAGAAAATTTCATCTTTCTCCTATGAAGTGATTATAGGATTTGAACAGCTGACCTTGTGGTTAGCAGCCTAACACATAGTCCACAATGCTATCAGGGCTTCTTAAAACAAATCTGTTATTGTTAAGTGCCATCAAGTCTGTTCCGACTCATAGCAACCCTGGATAGGGTTTCCGAGAAGCATCTAGTAGGTTTGAACTGTCGACCTTGTGGATAACAGTTCAGTGCTGATCCTACAAGGCCACACCAGGAATCCTAAAACAAACCTGCAAGACTGAAAATAAGAAACCTAAAAGACTGAAATTAAGGAACCAGAGATAAGAGGGTTTTTTTTTGTTGTTGTTTGTTTTCAAAACCCTAAAGTAAAAACAAGGAATAATGTAGTGACAGAACTTTCAAATAAAGAGGAAACAAAGTAGTTTTCAAAAAGCAAATAAATAAATAAACAAAAAGAAATTAACTGTAACTATAAAACTAGTACTGGTATCTTTTGACAAACTGAAGGGACTCTGGAGGCACTCACTCATTAATACCAAGAAAGTTGGAGATAGCTACCTAGCAAATTGATTGGAAGAGATCTATATTTGTACCCACTCCAAAGAGAGGTGACAATGGAACGCAGAAGTCATCATAAATATCATTAATATCACATGCAAGTAAAATTTTTCTAAAGATAATTTAAAAATGACTGCAGCTGTATATTGACAGGGAAATGCCAAAGGTTCAAATTATGATTTAGCTGAGGACATGGAATGAGGGATATTATTGTTGACTTTCAGATGGATCTTATCTGAAGCCACAAGATATCAAAAAGGTGTTTACCTCTGCTTTATTTTGACTATGCAAAGACTTTGGACTCTGTCGATCATGACAAGCTATGGATAAAAGCCGAAGAATGGATCTTCCTGAAAATTTAATAGTGCTCATAAGAAATCTGTATATAGTACAAGAGGCAGTTATTTGTTCACACAGAATAAGGGGATGCTGAATAGTTTAAAATCAGAAAAGGTGTGCACCAGTTTTGTATTCTTTCATCGTACTTATTCAAACTGTATGCTGAGCAAATAATATGAGAAGGTGTATTATATAAAGAAGACTATGGCATTGGGATTGGAGGAAGACTCCTCAACAATCCTGCGATATGCAGACAATGCAACCTTGCTTGCTGAAATCAAAGAGGACTTAAAATATTTACTGATGAAGATAAAAAACCACAGCCTTAGCTGTGGAGCACACCTAAATGTAAAGAAAACACAAATCCAATAAATAAATAGCATCAAGATAAATGGAGAAAAGATTGAAGTAGTCAAAGACTTCAGTTTGCTCTCATCAACATCAACCCTCATGAAAGCATCAATCAAGAAAACAAAAGATGCATTGGTGTTGTTGTTAGGTGTCATCAAGTTGATATCAAAGCATAGCAACCCTATGCACAACAGAACAAAACATTGTTCACTCCTGTGCCAATCTCACGATGTTCGAGCCCATTGCTGCTGCCACTGTGCAAATCCATCTTCTTGGGGGTCTTCTTTTTCTCTGTCCCTCCAATTTACCAAAACATAACATCCTTCTCCAGAGACTGGTCTCTTCTGACATTATGTCTAAAATCTGAGAGATGTAGTCTGAACACCCTGGCTTCCAAGGATCATTCTTGCTGTACTTCTTCCAACACAGATCGCAAGTCCATGGTACTTTCATTATTTTCCTACAACACCATAACTCAAATGCATCATTTCCTCTACAGTCTTCTTTAGTCACTGTCCAACTTTCACATGAATATGAGGTTATTGGAAATACCATGGCTTGGGTCAAGTGCACCTTAGTTAGCAAACAAACTCTTTGCTCTTCAACACTTTAAAGAGGTCTTGTGCAGCAGATTTGCCTAATGTGATACATTGTTTTCTTTCCTGACTGCTGCTTCCATGAGTGTTGATGATTGATCCGAGAAAATGAAATA
>NW_006408804.1:2648135-2649706 GCF_000296735.1 Chrysochloris asiatica
GTGGAGTCGTTTCTGACTCATAGTGACCCCGTACAGGGTTTCCGATTCTGTAAATGACAGGAGCAGAAATCCTCACCTTTCTCCCGCAGAACAGCTGGTAGTTTCGAACTACTGACCCTGAGGATAGCAGCCTGAATCGTAACCACTACGCTACCAAAGCTCCTTAATTAGGCTGCACTCCATCATAAATGAATTTCCTGAAGGCTTTACTCCATTTGTATCATCAGGTTCAACTCTACTTTGAAGAGATACCTCTTACCATGTTGTATTCTGAGTGCCTTCCAACCTGAGGAGCTTATCTTCCGGCACTATATCTGACGATATTCTCATGCTCTTCATCATGTTTCAACATTCAGTATTGTGGTGCTCCACTGCTATTTATAATGTTTTCATTATAAATATTTGGTAGTAATCTGTCTCTCCTTCTTCCTAGTCTTTCTTCATCTGGAAAATCAGCTGAAACCTGTGTACTGTGGGTGACCCTGCTGGTGTTTACTTATACTTGTGGCATATCTTCCAGAATCACAGCAACATGCAAGCCATCACAGTACAACAAACTGACAGAGGAGTTGTGGGAGATAAGTATAGAAGAAGGGAATTTTCGTTATCCTCCTTCGAAGGATCTGATGAACAGTTGTTGAGTCAGCTGTACCTGTTTGTTATCCCTTTAGAAGAAGTTAACTTGTCCTTATCTTTGCCCTCATTTTTACATGATTGTGTAAATGATAGTTTCTGACTTAGTGTATTTTCTTTTTAAAATTTTTTCTCATGTAGGCTCTAACTGAAACAAAATCCACTGCCATCCAGTCAATTCCATTTCAAAGTGACCCTATAGGACAGATAATAACTAACAGAGGGTTTCCAAGATTATAAATCTTTATGGAAGCAGACTGCAGTGTCTTTCTCCAATGCAGCAGCTCGTATGATCAAGCAATTTATCTTTTAATTGGGAGCTAAGAACTTTAAACATTGTATATCAAAACTCCTTGTAGGCTCTAAAGGACACTTAATTGAATGAATAAAATGAATGCAGTAATCTTTCCCTGGAATGTTTTAGTAAGGATCTAGTTCTACAAGTGCTAGTGTTAGGGTCCGAGACCACCACCCAATAAGGAGACCAAGAGACAAAGATAATGCAAAAGCAGGCGGGCTTTATTCAAGCTAGCATGCTAGGGTCGAGTGGCGGCTGGCAGTGTAGTGTTCAGCAGTGTTACAGCAGTGTTACTGCGGTGTTACTGCATCAGTTCACCAAAGCTCGACCCCAAGCAGTTCACAAACCGCACCTTATATAGGGTTTTGGGACACACCATGGGAGGGGGATATGCAAACTAGGATTACAACTTTTACCCAATGGAGCATTCAGAAACCGCAGGATCCAATAGATTTAAACATAACATCATATAAGTGACCTATAGTACTAAGACTTTTTCCAGTCCTACCGGCCTCATCTTATCTGTTACCTGTTCCGGCCACCTGGCCTGTGAGTCTTCAACTGTGACAGTTTTATGAGTGTGCTCTTTACCCTGCATTTGTGTCTCTTGAGACATTCTGTTGGGGACTTGCCTAGCCAT
>NW_006408804.1:2650401-2654351 GCF_000296735.1 Chrysochloris asiatica
TTTTTTTTTTTTTTTTTCATCACAACAATGCACCTGCTTATTTTTCAGGGGTAGTAAGCACTGTCCTATGAGCATTTTGTTGGGAAACCTTACCTCATCCACCTTACAGCTCTGATCTTGCCTCTTCAGCCTTCTTTTTGTTCTCCTAACTCAAAGAATATTTGAAAGGAGCACACTTTGAGCCTTCCATAGATACCCAAACTGCCATTTTGATATGGTATAAACAGAAAAGCAAAGAACTCTTTTAGAATGTGTTCAAGAGATGAAAGCACTGTCTTCAGAAGTGCTTTTAAAAAAGTTTATATGATTTTGTTTCAATACTTTTGGACTTACCCTCAGAAATGCCCTCTGTGCTTCTAATTGGTAAGATCTGGGAAAACAAGAGGTAGATGAGCCTATGTGTCTAATCATGATTTGCTATTATCTTAAACATCTGGCGGAGTTCATTTTGATTAGTTATCAATTTTATATTTGTACTTGTACTTTAAAAGGTTAAATTTCCCTTCGCACTGTTGTCCAAAAATTTCACCCTAATTTTTAAGTTGCACTGAAAATTATTAATACCTGAGATTGTATGAAATCTCAATGTCTTCTAATATACATTAGCATGGAGATCTGCTAAATTACATCTTAGTTCTGCATAATTCTACCTTATAAATATCTCACAGCCCAGATATGACCTACCTACTCTGACTTAAAAGAAATTGTTAATAATACAGTTTATGATGAACTATTTAAAAATCTCACATCAAGTTTTTGTTCAAAAATATTTTGCTATATTGTTAATAGATGTGTTCCCTGTACCAGAGGCCATTTATAGTTTAATCCATCATTTGCAGTGGCAAATTGCTGGACAAGCAATTATCTGGTTATATAAAATTATATCAGTAGTTACTGCTTGATAAGGGGGGATTGGGGAGCAAAACAGAACTTCTTGAGTTCTGAAGACTTAAGAACTTCTTAAGAAAAAGTGTCCTAGGGAGAATGATAAGAGCTCTGGTAGAGCAGCGGTTAAGCATTCAGATGCTAATAGAAAGGAAGGCAATTCGAACCCATCAACCATTCCATGGGAGAAAAATGTAGCAATTTACTTGTGTAAATATTGCAGAATTGGAAACCCTACATGGTAGTTCTACTCTGACCTAGTGTCAGTGGGAGTTGGAATCAACTTGATGTCAATGAGTCTGGCTTTTGGTTCAGGATGATGAAGGACAAGAAGTGAATTGTCTTCTTATTGCCGATATCTCTAGTAGATAATTTTTCATAAGTTTTTGCACTTTCTGTATTGAAGGGAACATAAAAGGGCTTTCACAAGTGCAAGAAAAGAAAAACTAAAGTTAGTCAATCAACTTAATGAATTTTGTTATGAGTTGAATTGTGTCCCCCCACGAAATATTTTCAAGTCATAACTTCATGGACTTGTGAGACTAAACCGGTTTGGATATATCATCTTTGAAGATGTTATCCATCTTATTAGTTAATCTAACATGAAACCATACTGTAGTACAGTGGGTCCTAATCCCATGTGATTTATAAACGAGAAGAGACTCTGAGGGAAGGTGACCATGTAAAGATGAATATGCATCTATAAGACACAAAACATCAAGGGTTTACAGGAACCACACAAACAAACTAACTAAAAACAGGCAAAATGAATCTTTCCCTAGAGTATTCAGGGAGAACATGGCCCTCCCGACACTTTGATTTTGAACTTCTACCTCCAGACCACCATTCATCTGTTGGTTTGATAGCCTTTAGTGGTTTTGTGCTGCTGTGATACTGGAAGTTGTACCACAGGTGTTTTAAACATATAACAGGGTAACTAGTGGTGCTCCCAGGATAAGACATACTAGAAAGAAAGACAGACCACCTCTGAATGGTTGTTGTTAAGTGCCATTAAGTAGGTTCTGACTCATAGTGACTCAGTTTCTGAGGAGCAGTTGGTGAGTTTGAACCACTGACCTTTCAGTTCAAAATGACCTTGGGGCTGAGTGCTTATCCTACAGCACCACACCAGATTGCCTCTGAATGGTTAACCACTGAAAACCTTAGGAATAGCACAAGAACATTGTCTGATATAGTTAGAAGACACTCAAAACACGACAGGGGAAAAGCAGCCTCCTCAAAATAGAGTTGACCTTAATAACATGAATGGAGCAAAGCTTTTGCTCATGGGCACCACTCAAAATGAGAAGAAACAGCTGCAAATATTCCTTAGTAATCAGAACTATATGGAATATATGAAGTATGAATCTAGGAAACTTGGAAATTGTCAATTGTGAAATGGAAAGCATAAAGATGAATATCCTAAGCATTAGTAAGTAGAAATGGACTGGTATAGACCATTTTGAATTGGACAAACATATAGTTTCCTATGCTGGAAACAACAAATTGAAGAGGAATGGGGTAGCGTTCACTGTTGGAAAAAGCATTTAATTTCAAGATCTGTCTTGAAGTACGGTGCTTTCTATGTTAGGATAATATCTATAAGCCTACAAGAAAGAGCAGTTAATAACATGATTATTCAAATTTACTCATCACCTATTAAAGCCAATGATGATGAAACTGAAGTATTCTACCACCTTCTCCAGTCTAAAATTGATCAAACATGCCACCAGGATGCATTGATAATTACTGATTATTGGAATTCAAATGTTGGAAAATGTGGCCTTGGTGATACAAATGATGCTGGAGATCTCGTGTAAGAATGTTGTAAGACCAATGGCTTATTCATAGCAAATAACTTTTTAAAACATCATAAACAGTGACTATATATATTTGAATCTGACCATATGGGATAGCAAATTGAGTACACCAATGGGAATAGATGATGAAGATGCTGAATATCATCAGCCAAAACAAGACCAGAGACAGACTATGGAACAGACCATTAATTATTCTTATGCCAAGCTCAGGACAAGCCTGAAGAAAAAATCCACAAGGGTTGAGACTTTGGGTATGTGCCACTTGAATTTAGAGACCATCTTAAGAACAGATTTGAAGCATTGAACAATAATGACTGAGGACCAGAAGAATTGTGAGTTATCCTTAAAAACATCATACAGTAAGAAAGCAAAGTGTCATTAAAAGAAAGTGAGAAAGAAAAGACCAACATGTGTGTCAGAAGAAACTCTGAAACTTGCTCTTGAACATAGACAAGCTAAATTTACTTGAAAAAGATGATGAGATAAAAGAGCTGAACAGAACATTGCAAAAGACAGTTCAAGAAGACAAAGTATGGTAATGAAATGTGCAATGACCTGGAGTTAGAAAATCAAAATGGAAGAACATGCTCAGCATTTCTCAAGCTGAAATGAAAAAAAAAAAAAAAAAAAAAAAAATTCAAGCCTCAGGATCCAATATTGAAGGATTCTTAGGTCAAAATATTGAATGATGCAGGAAATATTGAATGATCAAAAGGAAATGGAAGTAATACACAGAGTCACTATACCAAAAAGTATTGGTAGATGTTCAACCATTTCAAGACATAGCATATGATCAAGAACCAGTGGGATTGATTAAAAAAGTCCCAGTGGCACTGAAGGCATAGGCAAAAGACAAACCTCCAAGAATTAACGGAATACCAACTGAATTGTTTCAATGAACTGATGTAGCAGTGGAAGCACCCACTTTGTTGTTAGGTGTCATCCAGCCAGGACCGACTCACAGCGACCCTATGCATAGCAGAATGAAACAATGCCTGATCCTGGGCCAACCTCACTACTGTTGCCATGCTTGAGTCCATTGATGCTGCCACTTGGCCAATCCATCTTGTTGGGGATCTTCCTCTTTTTCCCTTTCCCTCCACCTTACCAAACATAATATCCTTCTCCAGCGACTGGTCCCTCCTGACAATATGTCCAAAGTATGAGAGATGAAGTTTGACACTCTTGGCCTTCAGGGAGCACTCTGGCTGCACTTCTTCCAACACAGATCGGTTGGTTCTATGG
>NW_006408804.1:2655081-2657117 GCF_000296735.1 Chrysochloris asiatica
TCCATAGCTTGTCATGAGCCACACAATCAAAAGCCTTTACGTAGTCAATAAAGCACAGGTAAACATCTTTCTGATATTCTCTGCTTTCAACCAAGAATACACCCACTAGTGTATGCCAAAAAATTTTGGAAAACAGTTACCTGGCCAACTGATTGTAAGAGATCCATATTTGTGCCCATTTTAATGAAAGATGACCCAAGGGAATGTTCAAATCATCAAACAATGTAATATCACATGCAAGTAAAATTTTGTTGTAGATAATTAAAAACTGGTTACAGCAATACAAAGACAAGCAGCTGCCAAAAATTCAAGCTGGATTCAGAAGAGGAAGTGGAACTGAGGTTATTGCTAACAGTAGATGGATCTTGACTGAAAGCAGAGAATACCAGAAGACTATGCAAAGGTTTTCAGCTGTATGGATCATAATAAACTGTGGCTAACCCTGGGAAGAATGAGAACACCACAACATTTAAGATTGCTCATGAGAAAACTGTACATAGACCAAGAGGATACTGAATAGTTTAAAATCAGTAAAGCGTGGGCCAGGATTATATCCTTTCACCATGCCTATTATGTCTGCAATGCTATATGATAAGCATTAGACTGCTAACCACAAAGTCAATAGTTCAAATCCACCAACCGCTCCTTGGATACTGTATACACAATCCCTAGGTGTCGGAACTGACTGGATGGAGCTAAACAGCAACAAATTCAGTCTGTATGTTGAGCAAATAATCTGAGAAGCTAGGTTATATGAAGAAGAATGTGGCATCAGGATTGGAGGAAGAAGACTCATTAACAACCTGCTAGGTGCAGATGATTTGCTTGCTGCAAGTGAAAAGGAACTAAACTACTTACTGATGAAGATTAAAGACTGCATTCAGCCTTCAGAATGAATTGTATCTTAATGTTAAAAAAAAAGTGGAGGTACCCTATCCAGAGAAGCAGCAACACCACAGATGGAGGCAGAGATGAGGGCATGGAAAGAGGGAGCAGCTGAGGACTCTAGACTCATGGAAAGAGAGGGACTGAGTGCTGGCGGCCAGGAGGCTTGCAGAATATGCCATTTGGTTGTTCAAATTATTATATGTTCCTGAGTGTTTTTGTGAACATCCCCCCCAAAACAACAACAGCAACAAGAAAAAAACCCAGAGGGGATGGAAGCAAATACTGTTGAATGATGATGCATGGAGGAGGATATTATAATCATTGCAAAGAAATGATGGTGTAAAGCTAATGTTCTCCCATGTAAACCATCACACAGGTTACAATAAAAAAAAATAAATAAAAAAAAGGAAATCCTCACAAAAAGACCAATAAATAACATCATGATAAATGGGGAAAAGATTAAAGGCATTAAAGGCTTCATTTTGCTTGAATCTACAATCTATACTAATGGAAACTGCAAGTCAAGAAAGCAAACAATAGAATGCATTGTATAAATCTGCTGTAAAGTTCTCTTTAAAGTGTTAAAGAGCAAAGAAGTCACTTTGAGGACTAAGGTTTGCCTGATGGAAGCCAGGGTATTTTCAATCCGGTCATATACACATGAAAGCTCGACAATGAATAACTGATGCACTTTCAAGTTCCTTGGACTGACAGAGAATAAACAAATCTTTATTGGAAGAGCATAGCCAGGTGCTTCTTAGAAGTGTGAATGGTAAGACTTCTTTCTCATATTTTAGACATGTTGTTAATAGGACACAGTTACTGGAGAAGGACATCATGCTGGATATAGTGGAGGGCCAGCAAAAAGGAGGAAGACCCCAAAGGATCTTGGATTGACACAGTAGCAGCAACAATGGACTCAAACATAACAACAATTGTGAGAATGGCACAGGACCAGGAAGTGTTTTTCTGTTGTGCGTAGGATCCCTATGATTAGGAACTAACTCAACAACATTTAACAACAGCATCCCGCAGAACTGTGAGACAATAGATTTCTTCTCTTTTAAGCCACTCATTTTATCATACCTTGCTACAGAAGCCCTAGGAAAATAATGCATGTTCTTACAGTGTTCTAGGAGTCCTGGAGT
>NW_006408804.1:2657727-2660066 GCF_000296735.1 Chrysochloris asiatica
TACTTCTGCAAAAGGGTGTGTGCGCGTAGCTGTAGAGGAACAGGCCAGTGAGCACACTGAGCAGGCAGTCCACTCGGGTTTTTTAAGGCTGTGTCTCACTCCATTGGCTAGGGCTTCGGACCGTGCAGTCTTTTCCTTTACCCGGTTGGCTAATTCAAATTTTTAAGGCATGCATTTTTTTTTTTACTTCAGGAAGTAGTAAAAAGTAAGAGAAAAGGTCATACTGTCCCTATTCACTTCAGGAAGTAGCAAGAGGAAAAAGAAAGATCTTAAAGTCCCTGCTCACTTTGTTGTTGTTGTTAATTGCCATCGAGTCGATTCTGACCCACAGCAACCCACTATAGGGTTTCCAAGGAGAAGCTGGTGAGCTTGAACCACCGACCTTGCAGTTGAACCGATTTTGTAGTCTGACGCATTAACCCACAGGGCCACACTTAGTTTATGAAATAGTGAAAAGAAAAAGAAAAATCATAAAGTCCCTCCTCACTTCAGGAAATAGTAAAAAGAAAAAGAAGGATCACCTGAATGCAATAAACAGGATCATAATAATTTTGAAGAAAAGATACTCATTCCCACATTGTTAGGAGCCTTGGAGTCCTTTTGGATTCATAGTGACCATGTGTAGGAATGGCTGGTGAGTTTAAACCTCCATCCTTGCTGTTCAAACCTTGTGGTCCAGTGCTTATCCTACAGCACTACACCAGGACTCTAATAAAAGGATTTAGTAAAATAGGCAAGTCATATTGAACCATTCTTCAGAAAATAAAAGGCTTGCTTATAAATAGATATAACCTTAGTGGCTATATAGTGTTTTTAGTGATGTTGATATGAAAAGTGGCATATTAAAAAAGAAAAAAATAGCTGATATAGTCATGTAGGAGCCCTGGTGGCACTGTAGGATAAGCACTGGACTGCTAACTGAAAGGTCAGCAGTTCAAACCCACTGGCAGCTCTGTGGGAGACAGATGAGGGGGTATGTGCCAGGAAAAATTTATAGTCTCAGAAACACTGTATAGGATCTGTATGAGTCCTAATTGACTTGATGGCAGAGTTTTAAATTTTACTATCTGTGAACACTGTGTCTCTTTGCCACATCAGTGGTAATTTTTCCCACTGATCTGTTAAGAAACCTTTTTTCTGAAGGCTAGAATTCTTAAGATATCGAATTTTGTATATTTTGCACATTTACGTTCCCTCCTTTTTGGTTACACAGAGAAGAATTGCGTAAACACCATCAGCTGCAGTACACTTAGATAAAGTTCTAATCACTGACTTTGAAGAGATTACTTTCTAGTCTTTTCTCAGCTATGTGTTAAGTCTCAGAGAACAATGCTATCTGCATGGCATAATGTGGTGAAGTGTATCATGAGAAGTGACCTTTGTAGGGTCACATGACCTTGGATCAGCCTGAATAGTCCAAGGGCTGAAAGGACCAATATATTTTCAATTCTGTAACCTTCTCAAGCACATGATGATCAGAAAACTCTTAGCTAGATCATCAAGGCAAAGCTAGATTTATTTTGGGGCCTTTCCCAACATTTATTCTTCTCAAAGGATTGCATATCATGAATAAAAATGAGAGGGCAAATTTCCTTAATGCTAAATATTACAAAGTTTTTATAGACAATATCCTCTTTTGGAAAATTAAAAGGTGACATGGTTATCTAATTGTCGCCTGTTGTTGCTAAGTGCTGTGCAGTCGGTCCTGCACCATTGAGACCATGTATAGGGTTTTTGAGGCTGTAAATCTTTGTTGGAGCAGAAAGCATGTTGTTGCTGTTGTTAGGTGCTATGCAGTTGGTACTGACCCATAGCGACCTTATGCACAGCAGAATGAAACACTGCCCGATATTGGGCCAACCGCACTACTGTTGCCATGCTTGAGTCCATTGATGCTGCCACTTGGACAGTCCATCTCATTGGGGGTCTTCCTCTTTTTCTCTGACTCTCCACCTTACCAGTGACTGGTCCCTCTTGACAATATGTCTGAAGTATGAGAGACAAAGATGGACCATCTTGGCCTTCAGGGAGCAATCTGGCTACACTTCATCCAAAATGGATCTATTGGTTTTTTGGCAGCCCATGGCACCTTCAATATTCTCCTCCGACACCATAACTCAAAAGCATCCATTCTTCTATGGTCTTCCTTATTTACTGTCCAGCTTTCACATGCATATGAAGTTATTGAAAATATGATGGCTTGGGTCAGGCGCACCTTAGTCCTCAAATTGACATCATTGCTCTTCAACACTTTAAAAAGGTTGTGTGCAGCAGATTTGCCTAATGTAATATGTTTTTTGATTTCTTGACTGCTGCTTCCACAAGTGTTGATAGTTGAT
>NW_006408804.1:2661566-2698688 GCF_000296735.1 Chrysochloris asiatica
CTGGCCCTTGCTTTGATTTGATTGATGATATGCAGCTTTCCCATCATCTCTTTCCACAGATGTAGTCAATTTGATTTCTATGTATGCCATCTGGTGAGGTTCATGTGTATAGTCATCTATCATCCTGTATAAAGAAGGTATTTGAAATGAACAAATCATTGGCTTTGCAGAATTCTATCATGCGTTCTCCAGCATCATTTCTATCACCAAGGCCATATTTTCCAATTACTGATCCTTCTTCTTTGCTCCCAACCTTTGCATTCCAATCACCAGTAATGATCAATACATCTTGATTGCATATTTGATCGATTTCAGATGGAAATAGTTGGTAGAATTCTTCTATTCCATCCTCACTGGCTTTAGTGGTTGGTGAATAAATTTGAATAATAGTGGTATTAACTGGGTTTGCCTGTGGGATCTGGGATATTATCCTATCACAGGCAGCATTGTTCCTCATGACTGATCTGGTTATGTTCTTTTTGATGATGAATGCAACACCATTTCTCTTCAATTTGTCATTCCCGGCAAAATAAACCATGTGGTTGTCAGATTCAAAATGGCCAATACCATTTCAGCTGACTAATGCCTAAGATATCATTTTGACAACTTCCAATTTTTCCAGATTCATACTTCGTACATTCCATGTTCTGATTTTCAGTGAATGTTTACAGCTGTTTCTCTTCATTTTGAATTGTGCCCTAACAGCAAATGAAGGTCCGCAGGCTTTTCTCCCACGGTCTTTACTCCAATCTCATCATCACAAAAGTATAGGGCATATTAATCCTGATTTGAGGAGCTAATTGAGAATATCCTTTTAATGACATGATATTTGACCAGTAGCACCATAAAACAACTTGCAAGGAGTTAGATGTGATACTTGTTTTGTTAGGTATGGATGCCATAGGAGAAACTTAACTTCAGTGGTTCCCTAGGTGTTATTACTCTCAGGCCCTTTCTATTGGATGTTTACTTCCAAAAGAAATGTTTCAAAAGCAAAGAAGAAAGAACAGATAGCATAAACAGTTTTTTGTTTTTTGTTTTTAAAATACAGATGGTATCTCTAGGGGTGGCCTAGTAATAATTTAAGAGGAAAATACTTTCATATTCATAATTCAAATGATAAGAAATGACTCTTAGAGGTAACATGACAGCCTAGTTAGTACATATTAATGCTAATGACTTAGACTGTTCTCTGAAAGAGGTTTGTTAAACTTTCATCCAAACAAGGAGAACAAGCATTTGTACTTTTTTTCTTATTGAACCAAAACTAAAAACCAAACCTATGGTCTTTGAGTTGATTCCAAATCATAACGACACTGTAGGATAAACTAGGACTGTCCCATAAGATTTTCAAGTCTGTGGTATTTACAGAAGCAGACTGCTATTCAGTTTATTTGATCAAACTGCAAATCTTTGGGTTAGCAGATGAGTACTTAACTGCTGTAAGACTAGGTTGCCTTTTTATTTATTTATTTATTTATTTATTTATTTATTTATTTATTTATTTATTTATTTATTTATTTATTTATTTATTTTTTAATCTCAGTCTTATTAGTTAGCTACAACAAAATGCTACAAATTTGCCTGAACACAATGATTTTCCTGGGGACTGGAAAGGTCTGTGGTTCAAACCCACCAGACACTCCTTGCAAACTCAATATAGGATCATTATTAGAATCAATGGCATTTTACAACAATGATGTATGTCCTGATGTGACGCTGTGGGTTAATGCACTGGACTGCAAAGTCAGTTTTAACCGCTAGGTTGGTTTGAACTAGCCGCTCATCAGGAACCCTATATAGGGTCGTTATGGGTCGGAACTGACTCAATGGCACTTAACAACAACAAAGAGAAGGCAGGAGAAGAAACAATAATAACAGAAAGCTTTAAGTTTTAAGTTGTCCTTAATTTAACCTTATCAATAACTCTAATAAAAAGTGATACAAGTATAAACTATTTTAGATTGACATTACATATGCAATGTACTTTAAAAAATAGCTTTGATGGCAAAGGAGATCTGCTCTGCTAATGGAAGTAATACTTTTATTACTAGTTGAATGAAAGGCAGACCATTTTATATTCACCAAGTCTTTGGTATAGTACACAGAGTACATAAATTTTGTTGCCCAGCTTCAATAAAAATATTGCCAATTAGTTCTATTATTTATATTTGAATAACAAAGCTAGAAAAATAAATATCTTTATCTGTAGAAAGATTTGTAAGTGTAAAGTGAATTCATAATTGATCTGATTTTACATAGGGAGCTCTTGCCTTTAGGATTAAAAAGAAAGTTCTTGTAATGTACCTACATTTATCAAAGGTAACTAATCCAGTGAAAACAAGAGTGCTAAACACCCACTGCTGTTGTTACTACCATTGTATCTGCTGTGGTTCATGACAATCCATGTGCTGCAGAATAAAACAACTCTTCAGTGTTTTCTTGGCAGTAATCTTAACAGAAGCACATTGCCAGGTCTTTGCTTCCTCTGTTCCCCTAGCTGGGTACACATCGCTAATCTTTAGGTGAGCAGTTGAGTGCAGTTTGTACTATCTACAAACCTTAAACTACTTACTAGGTATCCACTTTATGTGTTTATGATGGCTTTGAAGTGTTATTGAACAGCAAAGTGAGGCAAAATTATTTTTATATACGAAAACTGAGTTAAGAGTTACAGTTTTGTTGTTCCTCTTCATCTATGAACTCAAGCTTCTATTGAGGATGACTGCCTTAGCCCATAGTCTGTATTGTTACCCATTTAAATAGCTTGAAATTACAGAAAAGGATTAAGAACACCTATAAGCTATGAGTTGGAACCAAGTCTATGACTGTTGTGAGGTGCTGTCGACTTAGTTCTGCCTGGTCCTGCGCCATATTCACAATTGTTATATTTGAGTTCATTATTGGTGCCACTGTGTCAATCCATCCTGTTGAGGGTCTTGCTCCTTTTCACTGACATTTCACCTTACCAAACATGATGTCCTTCTCTAGAGATTGGTCCTTACTGACAACATATTCAAAACATGAGACATGAAGTCTTGCTATCCTTGCTTCTAGGGAGTATTCTGGCTGTACTGCTTTCAAAACAGATATTCTTGCTCTTCTGGCAGTCTAAGATCCTTCCAATAATCAAAGTCAACCCATAACCCAAATACATTCCTTCTTCTACTGTCTTCCTTGTTCATTGTCCAACTTTTACAAGCATAAGAGATAATTTAAAATACCATGCCTTGGACCAGGCACACTTTAGTCCTCAAAGTGACATCTTTGCTCTTGAACATAGCAAAGAGGTCTTGTGTAGCAGATTTGCCTTATGTAATACGTCCTTTAATTTCTTGATTGCTGCTTCTATGAGCATCAATTATGGATCCAAGCAAAATGAAGTCTTTGAAGACAGCTTTAATCTTTTCTCCATTTATCATGATGTTACTTATTGATCCAGTGGTAAGGAGTTTTGTGGTATTTATATTGAGTGGCAATCCATATGAAGCCTGTAGTTTTTTTTTATCTTCATCAGTAAGTATTTCAAGGCCTCTTCACTTCAAGTAAGCAAGGTTGTATAATCTGTGTATTGCAAATTGCTGATGAGTCTTTCTCCAATCTTGATGCCACATTCTTCATATAATCCAGGTCATTGGAATTTTCGCTCAGCATACAGATTTTATAAGTATGGTGAAAGTATCCAACCCTGACACCTTGGTACAAACCTTTCCTCATTTTATTCAGTATCAATAACCATGTTGTATTAGAATGATTGACTCTTATATTGTGTACAGGTTTCTCATGAGCAAAATTAAGTGTTTTGGAATTCCCGTTCTTCCCAATATTACTTATAGTTTGTTATGATCCATATAGTCAAATGCATAGTCAATAAAGCATAGCTAACAGGCTTCTGGTATTCTATACTTTTAGCCAAGATCTATATGGCATCAGCAATGAAATCCCTTGTGCCATGTCCTTTTCTGAATGTGACTTGACTTTCTGGCAGAAGTTTCAACAAACTGAAGTAGTACTGGAGACCCTCACATGCCTGTATCAAAAAATTTAGAGAACAGCTTGGAAATGGTCCATATTTGTGCCCATTCAAAACAAAGATTACCCAATGGAATGAAGAAATCATCAAACAATATCACATGCAAGGAAATTTTGCTTAAGATAATTTTATAATGGTTGCAATAGTACATAGACAGTTTGTTGAACCATTTCAATTTATATTCTGTCAATTATTGGAACCTTATTTTTCGCTAGTGCCTTCAGTACACCTTGACTTCATCTTTCAATACCATTGGTTTTTGATCATGTGGTTGAACATCTACCACTTTTTGGTACAGTGATTCTGTATGTTCCTTCCTTCTTTGTTTGATGCTTCCTGCTTCATTCTACATTTTGCCCGTTGTTATTAAATGCAGTCAAGTTGGTTCGGACTCATAGTAACCTTGGAGCAGCCAGTGGATTTGAACTGCCATTCTTGCAGTTCACAGTACAGCTGACCTTACGGCACCACAACAGGACTCCTTTTGTCCACAGAGTTCTTCAATATTGCACCCCTGGGCAATTTTTATTAGTAAGATTATAAACAAAATTTAAAAGGACTTGTTTGTTTTTAATTTTTTTTTTAATTGGTTGAAGGTTTACAGAGCAGATAAAGACCTCATTAAACAATTTATACACATTTTGCTCCATGCAATATTCATTTTGTTCCATGCAGTCATCACAATGTAGTATAATGTACCACGCTTCCTCCCTGTGCTTCCTGTTTCCATTCTTGCTTTCCTAACACTTCTGAATTATTCCCTTGGGTAGAGACTGCCCTTTTGATCTCAAATACTTGGTTATTTTAAGGTGCATGTACCTCCGTTGTGTTATTGTTTTCCTTTAGAGCTCTCTATTGTTTGCCTAAAAGTTGAGGTATTGCTATGCCTTCCAGACCTGAAGGGTGACTAATGGCTATAGTTCTGGGAGTTCCACTAGTCACTAGCTGACCAGTAAGCCTGGCCTTTATTATGATTTTGAGTTCTGTTTCACATTTTCTACCACTCTCCCCAGGACCTTCAAATGTGGTCCCTTTCAGAGCAGTTGGTAGTGGTGGCCAGACACTTTAGTTCTTCTGGTCTTACGGTCAGAGAGACTGATGTTTGTGTAATTCATTATTTTGTTAGGTTAATTGTTTCCCTGTACCTTCAATTTTCTTCACTCTTCTTTGCTCCAAACAGGGAGAGATCAATATTTGCACTTTAGATGGTTGCTCATGAGCTTTTAAGACCCCAGTAACTACTCACCAGGATCGGGCAGCGTTTCCTTCTGCTGTGCATAGGGTCGCTATGGGTCGGTACCAACTCGATGGCATCTAACAACAACTATTCACCAAAGTAAGATTCAGAAAATTGTCTTTGTGGACTATGTCATGCCAGGTGACCTTGGTGTCCACCTTCACAAACAAGTAATCTTATCAAGTTGTTTGGTTTTGTATAAGAAGTTTTCAGAACTTTGTCACCTGTATGCTCCACATCATTCATAGACATATTTGCAGCTAAGGTAAAATACATGTGCACAAATATCCTTTGTTAAATCCATATTTATCTGTGGGTATATTCCTACTCTCCTTCACATATCCTTTTAGTCTGTGGGTCTTTCCTTACATCAACTTTTGATGGTGGTTATGTGCCATGGAGTCGGTTCTGACTCATAGTGACCCTGTACAGGGTTTCTGAGGGTATAAAACTTTATGGGAGCAGAAAGCCTCATCTTTCTCCCACGGTAGTTTTGAACTGCTGACCTTAAGTTTTGCAGCCTGATTTGTAACCACTACGCTACCAGAGCTCCTTATATCACCATTATTGCAGGGTGGTAAATATAACAGTATTTACCGCTATTGTCTTTAATTTGTAAGGTGACTTCTTGCAAAAAAAAAAAGAAAATAAATGATACTGAATAGTTTGACAAACAAGTTACAATTTCAGCTTTTTCAAAGACACATATTATACTCAGGATAGAGGAGTTCTGAGATCGTTCCAAGCTCAGAGAAAAGGTAATGAGTAAGAGGAAAGTCAGAAACAAATATTGAAAGATTAGATGTGAAACTAGAACAAGACTTTGACTTGTGTGCTACGCCCTTTATTCTCTTGTGCCAACCAGCAAAAAGGAAAAATGTTGGGTCTATCCTAAGCCAAATAAAGGAGGAGCTCTAATTTGAAACACAGAACCTTGGCTCAAACAATTAGCCACATTCAGAAGCACATAGAACTCAAAACCAGAAAACACAGAGATGGCATATATTTTCTGATTTCATACCACACATCATGTCTACTACCAAGCAAAAGGGATCCTGGTGTGTCTCTGTGTGTTAATATGCAGGACTGCAAGGTCGGTGGTTCAAGCTCACTAGCTGCTCCTTGGAAACCCTATATAGGGCTGCTATGAGTTAGAATCAACTTGAGGGAACATAACAACAACAAAAAAGATCTGGAATTCATAATTTATATTTGTAAGCATGGAATACAGCAATGAGAAGAAAAACAAGAATTGCCTAATATTGAATAAAGTTATCCTGCAAAGGTTAAGCAACAAACATAGCAAAAAGTTATAAACTTGGAAAATGAAACAAAAGAAGTAAATAAAAGACTTTAAAATAATTGTGATTAGTAAACTGTATTTTGAAAGACAATATCTCATTCACAAATGGATTGGGAACAGGACACATAAAAATTGAGCTCAAAACATTAAAATTGAAGATGTGACTTAAATATGAAGTGGCCTTAGATGAAGAGTGAAGAGATTGTCTCAAACTACCAGGAGTAAACTTTGAGAAAATAAAAGCTATGGTTAATATAATAAAAGTTTTAACAGCTTTCTAGTAGAAGCATCACAAGTAAATAACATGAGGAATATGTGTGTTTGTGTGTATAGAGTGGTGATAATGTACTGGTGGTGGTGGTGGTTAAGTGCCGTGGAGTCAGAACCCACTCAAAGCAGCCCTGCACAAGGCTTCCAAGGTTGTAAAGCTTTACAGGAGTAGAAAGCCTCATCTTTCTCCCACGGAACAGCTGGTAGTTTCGAACTGCTGACCTTAAGGTTCGCAGCCTGATTCGTAACAACTAGGCAAAGGAAAAGTAGAATATGATGTCTTAGAATAAAAGTTATGGTTTCCTTCAGGTCCCTACATCCTGTTGTGCTGCTGTAGGATAAAAACTGGACTGCTAACCATAGGGCTTATTGTTCAAACTCACCAGACACTCCTTGGAAACGCTAAATAGAGATGCTATGAGTCAATACTGACTCCATGGCACTTAGCAACAAGAAAAACAATATCCTGCAAAGCCTTTCCTAATACAGTATTTTTCTGAATTTATCTAGGAAGTTCTCAGTTCCAAATTGCCTCAGAAAAGAGGTAGACAAATATAATTTCCTACATTTTATATATTATGTCAGGGAGTTTGACTTTGTTTGTAAGCGCACAGTAATGCTCTTGTATTAACTGTCTTGATTGTGTTTTCGCTTCCAAATTAAATGCTTATGTGTTCTGCAGAGCAGGAATTCATTGCTCGTATTTCTGTGATTTAGATTTCTGTGACTTTCATTTTCTTAGGAACTCAGTTCCTTTATTTTAAGGATTATAGGCTTGGATTTTATAATATTAGAAGTGCCTTATGTAGTGAAGGGATTCCTGGTGTGGCACTGTAGGATAAGTAGGACTGTTAACAGCAAGATTAGCAGTTCAAACCCACCAGCTGCTCCTTGGAAGCCTTATACAAGGTGGCTATGAGTTGGAACTGACTCGATGATAACTTAACAAAAACAATATAGTGAAATTGTATAATAATTTATATATGCATTAAGATCTGATACTGCCACATGAGTGACACTATTACTTTAAGAACCTATATTTTTCTCCTGGTATATAAAATATCATAAATCTGTATATTATGTATAAGAAATTCAGGCACTTCTCAAAAGTGGTCAGGTAGATGGCAGGGACTGTGAAACCCATCTATGATAAATACCATGGCTAATCTCTTTTGAAGGTGTTTCATTAAGGACACAATATGCTTAATCCCTAACTGTAAATAAATTTTTTTAAAAATGAGAAGGGTTGGGACAATCAAGTTCTTCTGATAGTTAAAGCAAGCCGACTTTCTAATGCAAAGAATATACAAACATATAAGTAGTGAATATGAAGTTTAAGCATCATTTTAATGATATCATTTCCTCATGGCTATTTAATGTTCAGTTATCTCTATAGTTGTACATATAGTAAGTTTTTATACAAAGAGCATATTTGTTTGGCCAAAATGAAGTTGATAACTGAACAAAATACAAAATTATTTTTGAAAAATCTTTTTGGTAAGTGGACAAAATGAATAGAAATGAACCTAGAAGGCAGAGTAAGAATTGTAATTTATTGATACAGTATTCGTATGCTCAGCTGTTGTTACTAATCTCAAATGATAAGCAGAGGTCAATACAGTGGTTTGCCATTACTTTCCAATTGTAGCAAAAATTGTCTAGTATTTTGGATTTTCCAATGACGACAAGAACAACACACACCAGATCAGTTGCTGTCTGATCTATTCTGACTCATTACAACCTCATGTCTTGCAGAGAAGGGCTTCTCCATAGGATTTTCAAGGCTGTGATCATATGGAAGTGGATCACAGAGCCTTTCGTTTAAGACTATATCTGAGTGGATCTGAATCACTAATCTTTCAGTAGTAGTTGAGGACTTAATTTTTTGCATAATTCTAGCATCTCCTCTGTGTATTTCCAAATGATATATGATTGCTGGTGATATGGTTTTGCTGTTCATTGGGGTTTCCCAAATACAGAGCAGCACAAAGGTTTTTTCAGATAAGGTGTAACCAACATTTTAGCAGAGGTGTCTGACTAAACTTTCACTGAAATTTTAAATCATCTGCTTGATTGTCATTATTGCTTTGGTTTCAATATGAACCTGGATGCTTCAGGAACCATTAGTGGTCTCTACATCTTGATGCTGCTGCCATCTCCTTCCACTTGCTTCTTTGCTTCAAAATGGCAAAGATCCAAAGCGGCTGTGTATTCTCCACTGCCCCCAATATTCCTGTTTCTAGTGGCTATCCCTCTCTATGGTTTCTACCCAGTGGCAGCAAAATTGTTTAATTGTTGTCTCTCTGAGGAAAGAAATAAGCCCCATTTTCATGGTTTAAATTTTGCCCTCACTTCTTTACCACCAATGTTTCATCACTTAAGGTGATGTTGGAAAGATGGATGCAATTGGCCTTCTAAGCCAGTATTAGCTGGCTCCAGCATGACATTAGTCCTAGCAGTTGCTTTTTATTTATTTCTTTTCAGCTATTGCTTCACATTTTCCTCTTTCATCCTATCAAAACCAATAGTGCCCACTTATAAAGGCTAACTAACCTTGATTTTGATTCATGGCTACCCCATGCATGCTGAAATAGAACTGTGCTCCTTCGTGGTTTCAGTGACTGATTTTATAGGTGTCTCGTTTTCAGGATTCTCTGGATGGATTCTAATTTTGAAACTGTTGGTAGGCAGCAGAGCTTGTTAGCAATTTGCCCCACCCAGGATGTTTATAGAGACAGGCAAGTTCTTCGTATTTATCGTGTGCTTCTGCAGTTGTTTCTTCCCTTTGTGGTCCTCCTCCCGCTCTGTCTCATACTTCTCCTAGTTTCTAAATTTTGGAGGTAAGGACATTTAAGTAACATCATCTCACTCTGAAGTATCTGATCTCATTGATCACTTTTTAAAATACAACATGTGACTTTTAATAACCCCCCCAGCAAAACTCACTGCTAGTGGAGTTAATTTCAACTCATAGTAATCCTGTAGGACAGAGTCTTAATTGCTCTAGTTTTCAAAGAGTGTAAATCTTTGAAAGCCATCGATGGTGGGTTCAAAACGCTTACCTTGGGGTTAGTAGCCCAGCACTTAAGCCCCTGCACTATCTGAGTTCATTTTTAACACTCTAAGATGAGTTTATTGCTCACTCTGAGTTCACCATCACAAATAAACTCAACAAAAGCAAATGGATTTAAACGTACCAACTGAGCACCCACATTACATAGAGGGCACCTTACCCAATTTTCCTTCCATCAGCATATGAAAGACATCATAGACAAATAATCATGGTGCAAAGTTCAAAACCATGACAATAATTATGTATTACCATCTCTTCCTATTTTGATTCTTTCTCTGCTATAACTTTTTCAGATTTTAGAGCAAGAACAGAATGTCAGTAAGAAATATCAGTCGAGCAAATCTATAATTAATTTCTTTGTTACATACATTTTTCTTTTTTCTTAATCTACATATTAAAGCCGTAGGGAGGAAAATGATAATTTTGAATGCTTCTTTCTCTGTGACCTTATCAGTGGCAGATTCATAAAGGCATTATTATAATTTTATTTTATCATAGCCAATTTAGGGCTGTGTTTATTACTCACCTCATTTTTTGTTTTGTTTTTGATTTTGCTTTGGATTTATTGATGTTAGCTTTTCTCAGTTTGGGCATAACAATACAAATCAGTAATTCAAAGGAGTGGAAAGAGTGTTTATAGTTACATATCTAGTCCCATATTAGCTTTTGTAAACAGTGAGCCAGAATTTTAGCTAACTTTAGCATGTTATAAGACTTGTTCTTGAGCTGAAATCTCTCTAGTTTGGTGTTAAGTGTTTGTATATTTTATATACTTTTCTGGGCAATTTTTCTTCTTATCTCATATGCCCAGACTATATATGGTTTCACCTCTTGAGACTGGTCATAGAATTGTAAACTCACCTCCTTCTCTATTTCCCAGTAGGTGGCTTTTATATTCTGCTTTTAAAACTTGCTATCTACACTTCTTGTCAGTTTGTATTTGCAGTACAGAAGTTTAAGGGCTCAGACATTCCTTTGTTCAATTCCAACAGCCAGGGTGTAGACTTGTGATTTAGGGACAGAAATTGCATTCTTCCACACAAGATTTTAAAACCTGAACGACTGTTGCAAATTTTCTGAGAAGTAGTGAAATTGGTTATGGAGATGTTGTTTCTAGGAGGTCCAACAATAGTGGTTGTTGTTGTTTTTAAGTGCCGTCAAGTCAATTCTGATTCATAGCAACCCTGTACAGGGTTTCTGAGTTGCAGCTGGTGAGTTTGAATGCTTACCTTTTGGTTTGCAGTCCAGTGCTTATGGTGAAATCCTACCAAGAATGTTCCTAGAACACAGACTTACTTGTTTCTTTTTTGCCTAAACACTGGTTCTATTTCCTTACTCTTGCCACTGTAAACCCTCTGATGTCATTCTGTTGAGTTTATTTTCCTCTTAAAATAGTCAGAGATAATTTTTCTTTCAAGGACTGAAGTAGTCTGATTAACTATACCACAATTATATATTTACTGTAATGGTACCAATAAACTACATTTATTCTCATCCATTTGTGTTGCAATTAACTTATGATCCATTTGTACATTTCTGTAATGATTTCATTTTGCTGTGCATTCTTAAGTCTTTGATGCTCTAAGTGTGGGGTGGAGAAAACTCCCAATTTGTTCTTTGGGAATTAGCTATTTAAATTTTTATTCTGGAGGTCAGCATATATCTGTAATAGGAAATTAAAGAGAAGCTTTCTTGGTTCTGTTTCAATTGAGGTCTAAATTCATTAGAAGCTTTATTCCCAAGTAAAATTTTTAAACATACTGTGTGTGATAATTAATGTTTTGCATCCACTTAGGCAGACAGGATTCTCAGTGGTTAAGCAGTTTAAGATGAATAATCCTCCATGATGCAATCTAATATAATGCAGTCATTTCCATGATGAGATATTGTATGAGCAACCAATTAATTGAAAGGAAGTTTCTTCAGGGGTGTGTCCTGTAACACTTTTTATCTTACAGAAGATAAAAGGAGGGAGACTTGAATAGAGAAAGAGGAACCTACTATCACCAAGAAAAGAAGAGACAGGTGTGGAGTGTGTCCTTTGGGCCTGGAGTCCTTGCACTGTGAAGCTCCTAGATTCAGGGAAAAAAACTGATGTAAAGACACATTGTTGTTGTTGTTATGTGCTGTGGAGTCTGTACATGGCTTCTGAGAATGTAAATCTTTACTGGAGCAGAAATCTTCATTTTTCTCCCACGGAACATCTGGTAGTTTCAAACTGCTGTCCCTGAGGTTCACAGCCCAATTTATAACCACTACACTATCAGAGCTCCTTAAAGACACACAGAGATCTCCAAAAAATGCTGGACCTACAGCTGCTGAAAAGAGACAAAAACATTTCTCCAGAGTTATTGCTTTGAATTCTGATTTCTAGCCTCCTAAATTGCTGTTTGTTAAAGTCATACACTTGGGGTATTTCTTTTATTTATTGTTAGGTGCTGTTGAGTCATTTCCAGCCCATAGCATCCCTATGTACAGTCCTGAACCATCCTGACAATTGCTACTACACTGGAGTCCATTGTTGCTGCCACTCTGCCATTCCATTTGATTGGGGGTTTCTTTCTTTTCTCTGACCCTCCACTTTACCAAGCATGATGTCATTCTTCAGGGACTGGTAATATGTTCTAACATTAAGAGACAAAATCTGGTCATCTTGGCTTCTAAGGAATATTTCTTTCAACACAGATTTCTAAATTGTTCTGGCAGTCCATGGTACATATAAAATTCTTCTCCAATACCATAATTCAAATGCATCAATTCTTCTACTGTCTTTCTTATTCACTGTGCAACTTTCATATGCATATGAGGCTGTTGAAAACACCATGACTTGGGGCAGTCACACTTTAGTCTTCAACTGACAACTTTGCTCTTGAACGCTTTAAAGAGGTCTTGTGCAGCAGATTTGCTTAATTTAATACATCGCTGGTTTCTTGACTACTGCTTCTATGAGTGTTGATGGTGGATCCAAGCAAAATGAAGCCTTTGATAACTTCAATCTTTTCTCCATTTATCATAATGTGTTATTTATTGGTCCAGTGATGAGTATTTCTGCTTTTTTTTACTTGAGGTGCAACAAATACTGAAGTCTGTGGTCTTTGATCTTCATCAGTATTTTAAGTCCTCTTCGCTTTCAGTAAGCAGGGTTGTATCATCTGAAGATTGCAGGTTGTTAATGAGTCTTCCGCCGATCGTTCTTCTTCATATATTTCAGCTTCACGAATTATTTGCTCAGCATAGAGATTGAGTAAGTATGGTGAAAGAATACAATCCTAACAATTTCCGCTCTTTAAACCATCCAGTGTCCCCTTGTTCTGTTTGAGAAATTCCCTCTTGGTCGATGTGCAGGTTCTTCATGAATACAATTAAGTGTTCCAGTTACTCATTCTCCACAATGTTGTCCATAGCTTGTTATGATCCATACAGTCAAACGTCTTTGCATAGTCAATAAACACAGATAAACATAGTTTTGGTATTCTCTGCTTTCAGCCAAGATCCATCTGAGGTCAGCAATGTATCCCTCATTCCTTGTCCTTGTCTGAATCAGACTTGAAAATCTGATAGTGTACTGTCAATGTACTGTTGCAGACACTTTTGAATTATCTTTAGAAAAATGTTACATTTTATATTAATAATAATGTCTGATGCTTTCTGTAGTCCGATCAGTCACCTCTCTTTGGAATGGGCACACATATAGATCTCTTCTAATTGATTGTCCAGGTAGATATCTTCCAAATTTCTTGGCAATGGTAAGTGAGTGCCTCCACTGCTGCATCAGGCTTTTGAAAGATTTCAATTTATTCCTGGAGCCTTGTTCTCTGCCAGAGCAACTTGTGCTTCTCCCTTCAATACCATTGGCTCTTGATGATATGCTACCTTTTGATATAGTTGAACATTTCATTTTGGTACAGTGACTCTGTATTTCTTCCATCTTCTTTTGATACTTTCTGTGTCGTTCAATATTTTGCTCAAAGAATCCTTCAGTACTGCAAGTCAAGGATTGAATTTTTCCTTCAGTTCTTTCAGGTTGAGAAATGCTGAGTGTGTTCTTCCTTTTTGGTTTTCTAACTCCACATCTTTGCACATTTCATTATAATATTTGGCTTTGTCTTTTCGAGCCAGATAAGTGGTGGATTTCAATTATAGTGGATAACTAAGGCACATACCTTTTTGGCCAAATATTTGTTAGATAATTCTACTCTGTAGAATATGGGGGATTTATTGCATTAATGACCTTTCTTCTTTATTTTTTCTGTTTTTCTGCTTCTTGAAATATGTAATGTTCTCATACTCTAACTTTGAGCTTGGCCATGTGATTTTCTTTGGCCAGTGGGACATTTGCAAATATAAGCAGAGATTTAAAAGCATTTATAATGGACATTCCCTCTCTTACTTCCTTTACCTTAACCATGATAACATGGCTGGGTGTCAGCTACAGTATGAGACACATGTAATAATGATGCATCATCATGTCCATCTTAGCCAAGACAAATCCATAACTAACTGCAGACATAACTAACTTAGAAAGGTAAATCCATAACTAACTGCAGACATAGAGATGAATCTAGCTGACATATGCACGAACAGCTCAGACAAGTTTACACTAAATCTCTGAATTGTAGACTTTGGAGTCAAATGATTGCTTATATTTTGACCACTGAATCTGGAGTAGTTTGCTGCATAGTATTATTAGGGTAATAAATAATTGCTATGTAAAGGATATAAAAATATCACATTATTAGGTATAGAGAAAATGTTGGGGAAGATTTCTTTGAAGAAAGCTGTCCTATATACCCTAATCTATTTGTTCATACTAGAGACAAATGTGTAGCTTCCCCATGATTGAAATATACAGAAAGAAACTTCATAGGGTTAATAACTTAAATGTCATCACTATCTTATTGGGATTGTAGACAGTGGACTGGAATCTGACACCTGAGAATTTATAGGAGAGATGTTATGTCTATTGTTTTGTGAGCTAGAGCAAGGATCTGTTGATACAGCTCCACTAATGCAAAGGTAAAGAATGTGTGTTTCCCATCGTGGAGCTCTTTTTTATACTTTTCAAGGGTGCTAACTAGAAGAATGATACACCTACAGTGAGTTAATACAAGTATACCCCTCCCCCAAACTAGAATAGTAATGAATATTACAGTCAGAAGAGAAGACATCCTTTATGTTATAGGACGAACCACTGCTGTTTTCAGTGGGGATCTCTGAAGAATCCTTAAAAACACTCATGAGCAAAGAGTCTTCAGTAAATATTTGCTGGATCTATATGACACTATGTTATTTTAGGGCAGTGCATGCAAGTCAGAAAATTTCTGCTACCGTTTTCAGGTTTCCTTTCTCAGCTTTAACCTGGGTATCAGATAGAATACAAGGGATGGAAGCATAAGGTATGAAAACCAAGAAAGTTATATTTCTTTTCATATTGCCATCAAATCAGTACCAAATCATAGCGATCCTGCATAGAGTTTCCAAGGTGCAGCTGGTGGGTTTGAACTGATGACCTGCGATTAGTAACCCACTGCTTAGCCTCACAAGGCCACACCAGGATTCTCATTTGCTAGAAAGATAAAAAATTACGAGACTGTAAAAATTTTCATCCAAAATCATAGGAAAACCTCTCTCCAGATTCATCTCAACACATTTTAAAGAGACAGTGGAAGATAAAAATAAACATGCTTTCTAATTATTATTCACTAAAAAATTTGTTCAACATTCTAGTTACATCCACATGAGATGATCAATTCTCAAGGAATTAGTATATTAAAATATATTCCTGATTCTAAAGTTATGTGAACTTTTAAATCTACAATTCAGAAGGAATGTTAGGGTCTTAGAATGTATTAAGGACTTCATTATTTATGCATTCATCATATGTTTTGTAGTTTCTACTATATGTCTGTATTGTGGTGAATTATAGAGTAAACTGGAGACTAAGATATCTATTTCATCTGTATAAAAACAGCATGTAGTCTGTGGGAGAGATTGTACTAAATAAATAATTGTACCAATAATAATTACAGAGCTGTAAAGAACTACACTGGAAGCACTTAGTGTATCTGCATAATTGTGGTGGTGGTTGGAGTTGGTTCCAACTTACAGCAACCGAGTATAGGGTTTTCAAGGAGCCACTGGTGAGTTTGAACCACCCACCTTATGGTTCAAACTGACCTTATAGTCCTACAGCACTACCTATAAAAAAGTGTCTCATTATTTATTGTTTGCAAGGAAGAAGATATATATATCAACCCTGGACAGGGTTTGTTGTTGTGAAGTGCCGTCGAGTCAGTTCTGACCCATAGAGACCCTGCATAGTGTTTCCAAGGAACAGCTGGTGAGCTTGAACCGACAAACTTACAGTTCAAACGGCTTTGCAGTCTGGCGCATTAACTCACAGCACCACACCAGGACTCCGTATAGAGTTTGTTGTTGTTGTTAAGTGCCGTCGAGTTAGTTCCGACCTATAGAGACCCTGTATAGGGTTTCCAAGGAATAGCTGGTGAGCTTGAACCTTGCAGTTCAAATGGCTTTGCAGTCTGGAGCATTAACCCACAGCACCACACCAGGATACGGTTTGTTGTTGTTAGGTGCCATCAAATGGGTACCAACTCATAGCGACCTTATGTACAGCAGAACAAAACACAGCCCCATCCTAGGCCATCCTCACTACTGTTGCCACGCTTGGTTCCATCAATACTGCCACTTAGCCAATCCATCTCGTTGGGGATCTTCCTCTTTTTCTCTGACCCTCCACCTTACCAAACATGATATCCTTCTCCAGTGACTAGAGGCAATAAATCTTCATGGGAAAAAAATGTCATCTTTCTCCCATGGAGCAGTAGGTTCAAACTGCTGATCTTGTTATTAGCAGCCCAACTTGTAATCCACTATGTTACCAGGGCTCCTTTTTGAAATGTATTAGGGTTTTGATTGATGGAAATAACCTATCAGTGAGGAAAAATAGGTTAGATAGAACAAAGAAATGGTATAAGATACCGTGGAAATGTGTGCAGAGAGCAGGCAATAATTCAGTTTAACAAAAGCATGCAAAAGAGAAAAAAAGTAATAGAAAGAAAGCTGAATTTATTTTAGTTGTCCCATCTTCCTCCAGAGTTTAGAAATTTTCTGAATTAAAGTCCTGTGCTTCTGTTAGTATAGCTTTTGAATGCAATTAATTAGGGGTTTTCCCTCTATTTTTGAAAATAACTTATTATTTTAACTGCAAATGTACATTGGAGTAGAAAAATATGTCTTCATTAATGGCTATGGAATACTCATAGAATACTGAATAATTTACATTTAACTTTTACTTTCCCAAGTGGACCCAACTGTTGAAGCCATTCATTTAATTTTGTTAAACACATAAAACATTGACAACTGTACAGGTATACTTCGGAGGTTTTATGGGTTTGGTTCCAGACAACTACAATAAAGTGATTACCACAATAAAGACAGTTACATGAGATTTTTGCTCCCCAAAGCATATAAAAGTTAGTTTTACACTATACTGTAGTCTATTAAATGTACAATGTTGTTGTTGTTGTTAGGTGCCATTGAGTCAGTCCTGACTCATAGCGACCTTATGCACAGCAGAACGAAACACTGCCCGATCCTGGACCAACCTCACTATTGTTGCCACACTTGAGTCCATCGATGCTGCCACTTGGCCAATCCATCTTGCTGGAGGTTTTCATAATGCAATAGCATTGTGAAATTATAAATGCAATAGCATTATGAAAAAGTTTGAAATGTGAGAATTACAAAAATGTGACACAGAGACACGAAGTTAGCACATACCATTGGAAAACATGGCACCAATAGACGTTTGGCTCAAGGTTATCACAAACCTTCAATTTGTAAAAAAAAAAAAGTCAGTATTGTGAAGCATGATAAAGCAAAGTGAAATAAAATGAGATATGCCTATATATGGTAGTCTTGGTGTGGCGCTGTGGGTTAATGTGCCAGACTGCAAAGTCGTTTGACCTGCAAGGTCATCGAGCTTACCAGCTGCTCCTTGGAAACCCTATACAGGGTTGCTATGGGTCAGAACTGACTTGCTAACACTTAACAACAACAACATGACAATATATGAGATACTTCATTCTCTAGACACAATGCTGAGTTTTTGTGATGAGCCAAGTCAGTATTAGCTTACAAAATTAGTTTATTTTATCATCAGATAATCCTAAATATTGTTGACACATTTTAGAAACCTAGAGCTATATGTTGTTGTTAAGTGCCTTAGAGTTGTTCCAACTCATAGTGACCCTGTGTAGGGTTTCAAAGACTTGTAAATCTTTGCAAGAGCAGAAAGCTCATCTTTCCCCTCCAGCTGGCACCTCGGACCACAGATATTACGGTTTGCAGTCCAGTGCTCATCGTATAGAACCACCGCTCTATAGAGTTAGAAGAAACGATAAGTATAATCTAGCCTAGAGACTTTTAACTTGTGTCCTATGACACCCTTGTTGTTATTAAGGGTTCTGACTCATAGTGACTTTGTATAGGATTTTCAAGGAGTGGATTTAAACCACCAACATTGTGGCTAGCAGTCCGGCGCTGATCCTGCAGTGCCAAAAAAGGACACCTAATGGTGGTCAATTGCAAGGGGCTCCAGTGCCCAAAAAACCTCCTTTCCTCCCCCATAGAGTCAGAGAGCAAACACACACACACTTTTAACAACAAATCAAGTTTATCTTCTTTAATATGTAATGCTGTAGGATAAGCACTGGACAAGCTGGTGCAGACTCACCAGCCACCCCTCAGAAACCCTATACAGGGTCACTGTGAGTTGGAATCAATGGCACTTATTAACAACAACAACAAAGGAGATTATATGTATGGCTTCAGCTTAGGAGTTTATTTCAACAAAATGTTTCCTGTTGTTTTTTTTGCTTTTTTTCCAATTAAAACTTATTTATATAAACTTTTACCTTTATATGTTTGGGTTATGGACTGCAGTCTAGATGAGCAGTCTTGCAATCCCTATGTAGGGTCTCAGTAAGTTTGCACTGACTCAGTTGCAATGGGTGAGTTGTTGTTGTTGTTGTTAAGTGCCGTCGAGTCGGTTCCGACCCATAGCGACCCTGTACAGGGTTTCCAAGGGTGTAAATCTTTACAGAAGTAGAAAGCCTCATCTTTCTCCCGCGGAGCAGCTGGTAGTTTCGAACTGCTGACCTTAAGGTTCGCAGCCCGATTCGTAACCACTACGCTACATAAAACAGAATGTGGGTAATGTGCAGACTTAACTTTACCAGCTGCAATCCCCACTATTTGATAGCCAGTCAAGAAGGTGTACATTGATTTACTTTTCATCCATTCACTTCTTCATAGTCTATATACCCAGCACTGTGTGGTGCTATAGGGACCCTGGTGGCACAGTAGTTGATTATTCAGCTGCTAACAAAGAGGTCAATAGTTCGAACCCACCAACTGCCTCATTGGAGAAAGATGTGGCAATCTGCTTCAATAAAGATGTACGGTCTTGGAACCCGTGTGGGTTCCAAGTTCTACTCTGTCCAAGTTCTACAGAGTCACTAGGAGTTGGAATTGACTGACAGCAGTGGGTTTGGGTACTCTTTGGGTGATGATGTAGCAAATTGTTGTTGTTGTTGTTGTTGTCAGGTGCCATCGAGTCGGCACCGACTCATAGCGACCCCATGCACAGCAGAACGAAACAATGTCCGATCCTGGGCCAACCTCACTACCGCTGCCACACTTGACGCCATCAATGATGTCATCTGGCTGATCCATCTCGTTGGGGGTCTTCCCTTTTTCTCTGACCCTCCACCTTACCCAGCATGACATCCTTCTCCAGCGACTGTTCTCTCTGGACAATGTGTCCAAAGTATGAGAGACGAAGCCTAGCCATCTTGGCCTCCAAGGAGCACTCTGGTTGCACTTCTTCCAAAACAGATCTATTAGTTCTTTTGGCAGTCCATGGCACTTTCAATATTCTCCTCCAACACCACAACCTTGAATCCAAATGGTCTCCACTCTTCAGCAGCTTACAGAATAACAGGTAAGTTTAACATGGACCAACTGATTTCATGATTACAAACTGAGATTGCTGCCCTGAAAGTAAGCACACTGTCCATGAGGAAGTATAATAAAGGAAGTTTTCCTGAGAAAGTGATACCTGAGCTGAACACATAAAGGTACAGAGAAAGATGGGTGTTCCCTTCTTTACCTCAACCACTCTTTGCTGAGATTGATGAAGTATCTTTGGGCAGAAAGTTGGGGCTAACATGGGGCTTTGTAAGTTTACTTTTTCTTCAAAACCAGAGAGTCCTGTTCTACCTAAAAAAGGCCTGAAAATAGTTTCTTCTTTCATTTTCATCAATGGGAAAGTAAGTTTGACATTCGTCAGTACATCATGTCCAGAAGCAAAAATTCTGGTCATTGTGTTTTGCACATTCTTGTCGGTGAGAGTTATACTGATGACCACCAGGGTGCAAATAGAATTTGTATTTGCTTGCATGTTAAGAGGATACTGCACAATAAGCAAACACAAGTTTTTCAAGAAATTGCCTGAGTGGGAGAATTCAAAGAGAAAGCATATTTGTGGTCAATAAAAAAAAAAAAAAAAAAATCTTTGTAGGATAGAAACAATTAGATTTATAGGATAGAAGATATTTGATTGTGTTTACATATTATAGGAAAGACTCAGTTGAGAGGACATGGTTGAATGAAAAATTGATAGTGTAACATTTTTGCAAAAGCACCAGCAGAGGGACTACAAAGACCAGGTAGAAAGATGGGACTTAAATGCCAGGAAAGCTCCTCTAACACAACAATCGAGGGCAGTTGCATGCAAACCTTTTCAAACCAGTTGCTGTTGAGTTGACTATAACTCCTAGTGACCTTATGAATGTCCAAATAGAATTATGCTCCATAAGGTTTTCAATGGCTGGTTTACCTTTTTTCTCTTTTTAAATTGAATTCCCGTGCTTTTTTTCTGAGGTGCCTCTTTTGGGTGTACTTGCACTTTCAACCTCTTGGCTAGCAAGGGGGAGCTTTAGTCATTTGTATCACACATGGAATCTTGTGTTCTATATATTTGTAAGCCATTTTACTACTTTCCCACTGTAAACTATGGGCGTTCCTCTCTGTTGCCTTCTTTTTCTCTTGGAATTTGAAGGTTAGGGAAATAGAAGAAATTTTGGGTGGGAAGACACTTGACCAGAAAGGAAGCATTTGACATAATCAGTTACAAGGAAAGGGAAAGCAGGTTGACTAGAGAAGTAACAGAAATTCTCAGGAGTGTGAAGGTCTGTTTGAGGTGACTAGTAGTGATTAATTTATAGTGAAATAAACCTGCCCTGTTGGGTTAGGTGCAGGCATAAAGAAATAGGATTGAGGTAGAATTATTTCAAATTGGTGCAACACATATTAGTTTTCAGGTGAAAAGAGTGATGAGAGGGTAAACTTCAAATAATACTAATTTATATGAAAAAATCTATCATCCAAAACTTTAGAGTCCTTATTACGACTGATAACCTATTACTGTGTTGAATAGCAAAAAACACTGCTAATAATGAATTTTTATTAACATGTTATTTGTTATACACTGCACTATTAGCCTCCCCACTGCTCTGTCTCCAGAGGTTTAGTAACATGGCTAAGCATTAATATACTGGTCTAGATATATCAATCTCAAGCTCTTCATACTCACCCTGAATTTGTCCTACTGTACACCATGCCACCTTAATTATTATTACTTTTTTAATGCTTAATTTACTTCAAAATATTTAGAACAACAATGCACTTTTCACTTTTTTGTTAATATAACTAACATAGTTGTCAATAGCCCAAAAAACTTTTGCGTTGTTGGTGCTTTATTTCTTTTCTATCTCTGTGAATACTTGGGTAACAAAAGAGATATGGCTATGATATGTTTTTCCTTAATAAACAGCATAACCTAAAAACATACAAAAAGTTCCTTTTATTTTAAGTTTTGTCATGAAACAAAACCATTTCTTTCTAGTTGATTCTGATACATAGCAACAGTATCTGATAATACAGGTCAGACTAGAACTGCCCCATAATGTTTCTAAGGCTGTCATTTTTGTGGACACAAATTGCCACGTCTTTATTCTGTGAAGTGGCTGGTGGGCTCAAACCACCACTTTTTTTTTAGCAGTCAAATACTTAACCACTGTACCACCAGAACTCAGTTAATTATTGAACGATCACCTTAATTGTATATTGTTGTTAAAGACATTTAACTGCTAATAATAAATAGATCTTGGCTGAGAACAGATAAACCAGTAAGAGGTTTACCTGTGTTTTATTAATTATGCAAAGGCATTTGACTATGTGCATCATAACAAATTATAGATGACATTGCAAAGAAAGGGTATTTCAGAACACTTAACGGTGCTTCTGAGAAAACTGTACCTAGAGCAAAAGGCATTTTTTAAAGTAGAACAAGGAGATACTACATGATTCAAAGCAGAAAAGGTGTGCTTTAGGATTATATCTTTTTACCATACTTATTCAATCTGTGATGAATTTTCAATAAACTAATTTGCATGTGAAAGCTGGGCAGTGAATACAGAAGATCATAGAATAATTGATGCTTTTGAGTTATGGTGTTGGAGAAGAATATTGACTGCCAAAAGAACAAACAGATCTCTGTTGGAAAAAGTACAGCCAGAGTGCTCCTTGGAAGTCAGGATGGCCAGACTGCATCGCTCATATTTTGGACATATTGTCAGGAGGGACTAGTCCTTGCAGAAGGATATCATATATGCTAAAGTGAAGAGCTGGGGAAAAGAAAACCCCCAATGAGATGGATTGGCACAGTGGCAGCAGCCGTGGGCTCAGGCATAACAATGATTGTGAGGCTGACCCAGACCAGGTAGTGTTTCCTTCTGTTGTGCATAAGGTTGTTATGAGGTGGTGTTGACTCAACGGCACCTAAGAACAACTAACAATCAATCTGTATGATGAGCAAACACTCAAAGAAGTTGGGTGATATGAAGAAGAATGGGGCATCAGGACTAAAATAAGATGAATTAATAATCTGTGATATGCAGATGGTACAAACTTGCTTGTTGAAAGCAAAGTATGGCAGCACTTACTGATGAAGGTCAAAGACTGTGGCCTTTAGTGTGGATTACACCTCAGTATAAAGAAAACAGCAGTCCTGGTGTGGTGCTGTAGCATAAGCACTGAACTACTACCTGCAAGGTTGGCAGTTCAAACCCACTAGTCTATTCTCAGAAACCTTAAAGAGAGTCACTATAAGTCAGAATCAAATTGATGGAGTCCTGTTGTGGCACTGTAGGATAAGGAGTTGACCATAAGGTTGATTTGAATTGCAAAGTTGGTGGTTCAAACTTACCAGCCACTCCTTGGAAACCCTACACCCTGTAGTGGGAATCCACTTGATGGCACTTAATGACAACATAAAGAAAACAATAATCTTCACAACCTGATCAATAAAAAACATAATGATAAAAAGAGTAAGATTGAAACTGTCAATAATTTCATTAATTTGTCAATCCACAAATCCATACCTATGAAAACAGCAGTCAGGAAAGCAAATCTGCTGAAAAGACCTCTTTATAAAGTCGAAAAGCAAATATGTCACTTTGAAGACTAAAGTGCAACCGACCCAAGTATTTTCAGCCACCCCAGATACACCAGCTTTTGCATGCATCTGTGGTAATTGAAAATATCAACACCAAATGCTCCTCTGAAACGCGTACAGTCTCTATGAGTAGGAACTGCCTTGACAGCACTTACCAACAACAGTGGTTCTAGTGCAGATTCTCACCTCCTGCCTACTCCAGATACACCATCTCCGCATTATAGCAATTTGTACTGACTTAAGCACTTGCACGTAGTTGGTTCCCATGGTATTCTGCATATGACAAACTCCCTCCCTGGGAGGTCATAGAGCAATGAATAAATCTTGGCTCAAAGGCACTTAACAACAAGTTAACTCTAATCCAAACTGAAGAACAAAAGAGAAAGTAAAGTTATTTTTTCCACTTGATGTCTCTTCAGTACAAGTTAAGACATACTTGTACTGAAGCCTAGAATATTCACAGCAATCTGAGTATCTGGTTCAGGGGTGGAGAACCTTTTATCTGCCAGAATTTATAATATCAGTCACAGGCTATACAACGTTATCAACTTAAAACTTAGCCTACTATATTTGGTCAAATATTTAATTAACTCACCCCTAAAGGAGTCCTGATGTGGAGCTTAGGATAAGCACTGGGCTATTTAGCACAAGGTTAGCAATTCAAACCCACCAGCTGCTCCTTGGGAACCCAATACAGTATCATATGAGTCAGAACTGACTTGACGTCACTCAACAAAAACAACAACAAAGTGATGGCTGAAACTGTGGTTGCCTGGTTGCCGTGGCAGGGCCAGACCAAATGATTTCTTGGGCCTCAAATGACCCCTGGGCCGAAAGTCCCCGAACTTGATCAAGTTGGAAGAGGAATCAATTAATAAGATGAATGGATACAGTGTCTGCTACAATAGGCTCAAACACAGAAATGATCATGAGGGTGGTGAAGGACCAGGCAGTGTTTTGGTCTGTTGTATATGGTTCACTATGAGTCTAAATCAGCTGGATAGCACTTGATAACAATGACAATGTCTAAAGTAGAGACTAAATATTACCTTTGCTGGACATTAGCACTACTGACAGATATTATTAGTTATGTGAGTGTCAGAATATAACTAAAAGATCTGAAAGTAAAAGGTTGTGGAAGTAGGATTGAAACTGAGGTGGAAGACGAGAGTATTAGAATATTACTGACAGTGTTATTTTAATCAGTTTTTAAATTTTTTATAAATAACTTCAATATTAATAAATTATAAAAAATGTACATTTTGATAAACCGGAATGAAGAACAAAACAGAGTTCAAATGGAGACACTAAAAAATAATAGTTTGAGAAATTAAAATAATTATAAGACTAGAATATGATTTCAAAAAATAAAACAATACTTTTATCTTGTTTGAAAATATTCTTCCTACAAAGGGCCACCTTTGGGATATTACAAATAGACTTCACATAAGCCACTGACCTCAACTTTATTGATCAATTTAACCTGTAAGGAAAACTGCAAATTCAAATATGTGTAAGCATTCCTATTTGCCCTGAAGTTCTTCAGAAACAAGCATTAAGCACCAAGTGAAACTTGTCTTAACTCTCAGCTCTTCAAGGGGCCCACATTTCCACCAGTCAGATGTTGTTTAGGGTAATGTACAGAGAAAGAAGAACACATTTAGATAGATCTGTCTTTGGGCTGCAGAAGAAAATCATTCCTATGGAGTTTAAAACCCATTGAGCTGGTTTTATATAAGTGTGTAGACCACAGCTGTGAGTAATGGTACCCAGGAGTGATTTCAGTTCTGTCATGTGTTATTACTTGGGAACAATGAGAATGACCAATTTCTAGGACTAAACTTCCAATATATTTGAACATTTCCATCTATTTTATTGAAAAAAAAAAAAAATCTTCTGACCTGCATATTGAACTTGTTACCAGAACCCTGACTTTTGTTCTTTTGCTCCATACGAACACTCTAGGAAATACATTATATTGTAATTTTCCAAAGCCGAGACTAAGAGCAGAGAGATGGGGCACTGGAAATCAGGCTAATCTCCTTTCAACCTTTTATCCTGGAGTCCCTTTGATCAATTCACTTTTACCTCTCAGGACGTAGTTTTGAGATGGAGGCAGACCTACCATATTTGGCAGATAACATCACTATACATAAAATCTCCGAAAGTGAAGTGCAAGAACCACCTCTTTATTCCACTTCATTCAAGTTGATTTATCCCAATTGGCCCTTTTGTTTCTGAGGATTTGACATATAACCATCACAGTCAGATATCCTTGAAATGAATAAGTAAACAGAATACCAAGGTCAAAACACCATTGAAATTGCATTTCTTATTATTTGCTTTTATGAACACAACTTCCACTTCTAAATAAGTCCTTTACAGTAGTTGTTGTTAGGTGCTGATTTGTCAGTTCTGCACAACAGAAAGAAACACACAATTGTCGATCTTGAGCCCATTACTGCTGCCACTGTGCCAATTCATGACATTAGGGATCTTCCTCTTTTTCACTGACCCTCCACTTTACTACACATGAAATCCTTCTCCAGGGACTGGTCCCTCCTGATTACATGTACAGGGTATGAGAGATGAAGTCTCACCATTCTGATTTCTAAGGAGCATTCCGGCTATACTTCTTCCATTCACAGTATTAAAAAAAAAAAAAAAAAAAAAGTAGAGAAGTAAATAGGAGCTTTAACAGAGTGAGGTAGAAAATATATTACAACTTCCTTGCCTACAGTAGCAACAACAACCTGGGTATCATGAAATGGCAAAATACCACACTATGCCTTCATTCTATCTGGAATAGAGAATCATTTAGTAATTATCTAAATACTTGAGTAATTCCCATATGCTGGGTCCAATAAGTCATTATTTCTATAGGATATTAATTTTAAAAATATTTTATTATATTTTTGGTGAAAATTGCAAAGCAAAACACTCTCCCATTCAACAATGCCTACACACAATGCTCAGTGACATTCTTCACATCGTGTTAACATTCTCATTCTTTCAGTTCTAGTTGTTTCACTCCCATTAACTGAGTCTCAGTGACTCCAAAAGTTCTCATTTATGCTTTATAGTAAATGTTCATTTGGTCCTTTTAGAATTGTCAAAAAAAATTTTTTTTAAGAGTACAATACTCAAGGATAACATTCATTAATTTATTAGCTAACTAGATATGTAGTTAAAAGGTAGTTTCAGGGAATAGTTTCATTTAAGAGTTTACAGAATATCTCAGGAAAATGGTCTGTAGGATTATGCCAGTCTCAATGGGTCCAGTAAGTCTGGATTAACAATTTGAAGTTCTGCTCCACAACTTTCTTCTTCTTCTTCTTTTAATCAGCATCCATCTATTGTGTGCCTGATTAGGATGTTTAGTAACTGAGCACCATAATGCTCTTTCTTCAGTCTCATAGTAGAGGCATTAATTCATGGATATAGTAGTCTGTTTTCTTTTCTCATTCATGAGTTTTATTCATTCTCTTTTGCTCCAGACAATTAGAGACTGATAGTTGTGACTGCGATATGCAGATGATACAACCTTGATCGCTGAAAGTGAAGAGGACTTGAAACATTTACTTATGAAGATTAAAGAGCACAGCCTTCGATATGGATTGCATCTCAATGTCAAGAAAACAAAAATCCTCACCACTGGACCAATAAACAACATTCTTATCAATGGAGAAAGGATTGAAGTTGTCAAGGACTTCATTCTTCTTGGATCAACTATCAACACTCGCGGAAGTAGCAGTCAAGAGATCAGACGACATATTGCACTGGGCAAATCTGCTGCACAGGAACTTTTTAAAGTATTGAAGAGCAGAGATGTCAGCTTGAGGACTAGGGTGCACCTGACCCAGGCCATTGTGTTTTCAATAGCCTCATATGGATGTGAAAGCTGGACAGTGAATAAAGAGGATCGTAGAAGAATTGATGCCATTGAGTTGTGGTGTTGGAGGAGAATACTGAGGGTGCCATGGACTGCCAAAAGAACCAATAGATCTGTTTTGGAAGAAGTGCAGCCAGAGTGCTCCTTGGAGGCCAGGATGGCTAAGCTTCGTCTCTCCTACTTTGGACATGTAGTCCGGAGGAAACAATCGTTAGAGAAGGATGTCATGCTGGGTAGGGTGGAGGGTCAGAGAAAAAGAGGAAGACCTCCAACGAGATGGATCAGCCAGGTGGCATCATTGACGGACTCGGGGGTGGCAGCGGTGGTGAGGTTGGCCCAGGATCGAGCATTGTTTCGTTCTGCTGTGCATGGGGTCGCTATGAGTCGGTTCCGACTCGATGGCACCTGACAACAACAACAACAACAGTTGTGACTTAGATTTCCACTTTTAAGCTTTTAAGACCCCAGGTACTAGTCACCAAACTCAGAGACAGAACACAAACTTTTAGAATTATGTTATGCCAATGGACTGTATTGACTCATGAGAACATGACCCTACGTGTTTTAACCACAAAACTAACCCATGAGATTATTGGCTCTATCAAAAAAGTATCAGAATCTATAGCCCTATTTGTTTTATTATGCTTCTGTTGTTGTTGTTGCAAAATTATATGTGTCATTTGCACATTTATCCTTTTCTTTGTATACAATGCAGTGGTATCAGTTGCACTAGTAAAACTGTTTAAGTTTTACCCACATTTGATGCAGTGCCATAAATAAACAGTGACTACTAGGACCTCCCGTAAGGATTTACACCCTCGGAAACCCTGTACAGGGTCGCTAGGGGTCGGAACCGACTCGACGGCACTTAACAACAACAAACAACAACTAGGACCTGGTAGTGTTTTGTTCTGTTGTGCATAGGGTCGCTATGAATAGGTACCAACTTGATGGCACCTAACAACAACAACTTTCTCATGAATGAATCCCTTTCTCTTCCCGATCCCCATCCCTGGTAACCACCAGTGAGCTTTGGTCTTTGTATAAGTACCTATTCTTGCCATTTTATAAACATAAAATCATATGTATTTTCCTTTTGTGACTGACTTATTTTTCTCAGCATAATGTCCACCAAGTTCATCCATGTTGTTAGACAATTTAGGAACTTATATTCCATTTATGTATGCACTACATTTTATTTATGCATCCATCCATTGATGAGCACTTAGGTTGTTCACATAAATTAGATATTGTAAATAATGCTGCAATGAACATAGATGTGCATATGTCTGTTTCTGTCACTTTTATTAGGCTCTAGGATACATACATAGAAGTGTTATCACTGGGTCATATGTAGTCCTGGTGTGGTGCTGTAGGATAATGCACTGGACCACAAGGTTGGTTTGAATAGCAAGGTTGGTGGTTCAAACTCACCAACCACTCCTCAGAAATACAATACAGGGTCACTATGTGTCAGAACAGATTCAATGGCGCTTAATGAAAACAACAATAATGGTAGTTATAAGAACTCCTAATGTGGCGATATAAGATCAGCACTGAACTGCAAACCACAGATTGGCAGTTCAAATCCACAAGCTGCTTGTCCGAAATCCTATACAGAGTCACTATGAGTCAGAACCAACTTGATGGCAGTTAACAACAATAACAACAATGGTAGTTCTACTTTGAAGTTCATGAAGAATTGCCTTAATGTTTTTAATGACATTTATGACATTTTACACTCCCACCAGCAGTGGATAAAAGTTTCAATCTCCCCACATTCTCACTAGCATTTGTTGTTTTCTGTTTTTGTGATCAATGCCATTTTAGCAGGACCGAGGTGGTATCTCATTGCCTCAACTTAAAATATTGAAAGAATCAATGGGAAAAATATTTAATAATGCAGAATGAATCAAAAGAAGATAGAAGGAATACACAAAGTCATTGTGCCAAAAAGAATTGGTCAATGTCCAACCACTTCAAGAGTTAGCATGTGATCAAAAGCCAATGGTACTGAAGGAAGGGGTCAAAGCTACACTGAAGGCACTGGTCAAATACAAGCCTCCAGGAATTGATGGAATACAAATAAAAAAATTTCAAGAAACTGATGCAGTACTGGAGGTACTCACTCATCTATACCAAGAAATTTGGAAGACAGTTACCTGGTGAAGTGATCGGAAGAGATCCATATTTGTGCCTATTTAAAATTTTTGTGACCCAACAGAATGCAGAAATCATTGAACAATATCATTAATAACATGTTCAAGTAAAATTATGCTGAAGATAATGAAAAATAATTGAAACAATAAATTCACAGGAAGCTGCCTGAAATTCACACTAGATTTGGAAGAGGATATGTTGTTGTTGTTAAGTGCCATTGAGTCAGGTCTGACTCATAACGACCCTGTATAGGAGCAGCTGATCGATTGGTTGACAGTCCAGTGCTGATCTTACAGTGCCATACCAGGAGTCCAGATGAGGACATAGAACTAATGATATCATTACTGACATCAGATAAATGTTGGCTGAAAGCAGAGAATACCAGAAAGATGTTTACTTGTGCTTTATTGACTATATAGAATCTTCTGACTTTGTCAGTGCTGACAAACTATGGATAACATTGTGAAGAATGTGCTCATGAGGAATCTGTACATAGACCAACAGGCAGCTGTTAGAACAGAACAAAAGGCTACTGAATGGTTTAAAATCAGGAAAGGTATGTGCCAGGATTGGCACCATACCCACTCAATCTTTATGTTGAGCAAATAATCTGAGAGAAGCTTGGTTATCTTAAGAAGATCTTGGCATCAGAATTGGAGGAAGGCATTTTAACAATCTGTGCTATGCAGATAATACAATATTGTTTGCTGGAAGTAAAGAAGACTTGAAATACTTACTGATGAAGAGCAAAGATTATAGTGTTTAATATGGATTGGAATGAATGTAAAGAAAATAAAAATCTTGACAACAGGATTGTCGGGATTTTCCCTCGACATAGTTGTCACAAGTTTTTGGTTCACGAGGAGGGGAGATCCAGGGATAGCGAAAGAATACACAGACAAACAGAAGAAGGGAGACAATGAGGCACCCCAAAGCTAGGGTGGATACATCACTGGTGGGCAGGCTTGGGACTACAGGCATCATGACCTCTGCAGGCAGCGACTCACTGCCCTGCAATCTTTAATGCATGCCTTCCAACCCGTTAATGCACCGCAATCTTTACTCCATGCCTTCCAACCAGTAATGCACCGCAATCTTTACTCCATGCCTTCCAACCAGTAATGCACACCTGGGGAGGCCCGGGCCTCTGTTTTATTTAGGGGAGGAGTTTCACACCAAGCTGGGAGGGACTAAAACAGGATACAGCTAACATCAGTAATTTTCCAGACATTCAGGTAACTTTACATTGTATTTCACTGGTTCGAATCCCAGGCCAGCAACTTGGATTCTCAGGCCCAATTAACATATCTATAGCCCCTGAGGTCAGTTGGGGGAAGTTGAGAGTTCTGCAGGAGACGCCCAGGTGAATGGGCTGCACCTGGAAAAGGGATTAGGGAGGATGGGTTCTTTGTCTATAGAATAAAGAACCGAGAAGTAGCTAAGATATTTTTAGTTAATCCTTTGGAGAAAGGTTTAACCTTTAGTCTCGGCTTTAGGAAAATATCACATTTATCTGTGGATTTTCAAAGGCTCCAGTGTATTAATTTAATATATATACCTGAATATTAAGATGAAAGCAATTTTCCATTAACTGCCAGTGGCCTCATTTGTTACACTCAGCCCTAGAGGGCCTCGAACCTCTGACTAGTCTTACACGGTCTGCAACACAGGATCAATGAATCAAACCATGATAAATGAAGAAAAGACCGATATTGTCATAGACTTCATTTTGCTTGGGTCCATAATCAGTACTCACAGAAGCAGTAGTCAAGAAACCAAAGGACATACTGCATTAGGCCAATCTGCTGCAAAAGACAACTTTAAAGTTTTAAAGAGCAAAGATATTAGTTTAATGACTAAAGTACGCCTGGCTCAAGCCATTTCAGTTGCCTCAGATTCATTTGAAAGTTGGAAAAAGAATATCTGTAGAAGAATAACTGCTTTTGTTATTGTTAAGTGCCAGTGAGTAGGTTCAGACTCATAACACCCCAAATAGGATTTCCAAGGAGCTATTGGTTTGTTTGTGCTTATCCTCCAGTGCTGCTTTGTTGTTGTTATGTGCCGTGGAGTCGGTTCTGACTCATAGCGTCCCTGTACAGGGTTTCCGAGGCTGTAAATCTTTACGGGAGCAGAAACCCTCATCTTTCTCCCACGGAACAGCTGGTAGTTTTGAACTGCTGACCGTGAGGCTCGCAGCCCGATTCGTAACCACTACGCTACCAGAGCTGCTTTAGAAGCATGTTTATCCTCTAGTGCTTATACTCCAGTGCCACACCAGAAGAACTGATACAGTTAAATTATGATGTTTGAGAAGAATATTAAAATTACCATGAGCTGCTGGAAGAAGAAACAATTCTGTTGAAAGAAGTTCAACAAGAATGTTCCTTAGTAGCAGTGATGGTGAGATTTCATCTCTCATGCTTTGGACATGTTATGAGGAAGGACCAATCCCTGGAGGACATCATGCTTGGTAAAGTGGAAGGTCAGTGAAAAAAAGGAAGACCCAGAGAGATGGATTGATACCTTGGCAACAGCAATGGGCTCAACCAGGGTGAGGATAGCACAGAACCCAGCAGTGCTTCTGTTGTGAACAACATCCCTGATGAGTTATAACCAACTTGACAGCACCTAACAAGATATTTAGACCAGTGTCTGAATCTAAAACTTTCCAGGTCATTTTGGACTAAACTCATCTTTAATAGGGAAAATAAAATTCACTGTATTGTATTCTACAGAACCCAGGTAGCACAGTGGGCTAAGCACTGGTCTGTTAACTGCAAGGTGGATAGTTGAAATCCATCAGCTGCTCTGTGTGAGAAAGATGACATGTTCCCATAATATTGACACTCTCAGAAACCCTAAGGGACAGTCCTACCATAACTTACATATCACTATAAGTGGAAAATGACTAGACAGCAGTGTGTTCAGTTACATTTATTTTAGAACCGCTGGCAAATTGAACAGCATTGGATGGGTGTAGTAATCTGCACAGATACATAGAGCACCAACTATTTGCCAGGCACTTTATTAGGCATTGAAGTCTCAGAGTGGTCATAATGGTTAATGACCTCAGAAGATAACCAAAAGACCGGAGGCTTGAGTCCACACATAGCCACCTCATACACAAGGATTAACGCTCTACTCCAAAAAATCAGTCATTGTCAGTTCTACTCTGACATGTAACAGATCACCAGGAGTCAGAACCAACTTGATGGCCACTGTTTTTGTTTTGATGGTGTTAGGCATAACCTAGACACAGATGGAAATTGTTAACATGACTACCTCCTTCATATGAGTTACCAAGTGTGACAGTTTATAAGACTTTTGAGTTTCCTCTTCCATAAAGAGCCATATCCTCATTCAAAACGGCTTTGGCTATTGCCAAAGGAACAAAGTTCTGCTTGGACTAGTAAATTTAAACTATAGTATTATTCATGTTTGACTTCTGCTGTGGCACTGTAGGATCAGCGCTGGACTACTAACCACAAGGTTGGTGATTCAAATTCACCAGTCACTACTTGGAAACTCTACAGGGGGTTGTTATGAGTTGGAACTGACTCAATGGCACTTAACAACAACAACATTTTTCATGTTAATGAAGGAGAAATGGTACCTAAGAAAATGTAATTATGGAATCTTTCCTTTCAGTCTCCTTAACTGTGTTAAACTCTACTAACAAAATAGCTAGAAGTAACGAAATTGGTTGCTGAGTTATACCTATTTTTTGGTAGATAATCAGTCAATCTGCACAAGAAAAACAGAGAATTAGCCTATCTTTACATTAGCGTTTTTCTGTGCACTTTCCGTGGTCAAATAACCCAGCTAGGCAATCAGGGTGTAAAGATACCTGAATTTTAGTCCCTGCTCTCAAGGAAGGCTGGAGAAATGAATGAAATGCCTGGATTTCTTCTTAGAAATAGAAGAATTTCCCCACCTTTCTATGTGTTCTGTCATATTTATACTATTTATGACAAATAAACCTTTACCAGAAGATGCCATGGAAGTATTATCAGGCCCATATGACTGTATCTGGAGAAGTTCTTAACTTTTGAACCACTTCTCCTTATAGCTCAAAAAGAGAGACTTTTTCTCCTGACAGTTTATGCAGAATTTCAGCATAGTGAATTTCAAATTTAAAATGGTCCTGCAACAGATAAAAATGTGCACATCTTTGTAATAAATTCTTTCAGCTTTTAAGGGTTTTTTTTATATGCATATATATAACTTCAAAAATTCATGGAAAACTTCCATTATTTTTCAGTTCAATTTTAATGAACTTTACGAAGCACCAATACATAAATCCCCAGAATTGCTTCATGGCATGTCTGTTATGCACTTTGTTTCTGCTGTTCCCTAGACTACAGTAATATTCAGAATGTCCTTTAGAAGACACTTGACACCACATATAATTGTTTCTATCCCGTATTTTGAGAGGGTGCCATTTCTCATTACTCAGTATCTTATTTCTCTTGGGTGAGGATCACTTTATTCTTTGACTCTTTCATATTCATGTAGTTCTGAGCATACACTTCTTCAGTTTTCCTGTTTTTGATTTGGTCTATGCAAATAACATGACAGGGTATTTGATGTTTTAGGTGTACGGTGAATCTCAATGACATAGGTTTGCTGTAAAACGTTTTCTCACTCATTTTAGAATGATGCTCCTTTTGGCCAGCACTAAGAGTCTGCTGAGGAAAAAAAGTTGAACAGTTCTGCATCTGACTGGTACTTTGAATGACTAGAAATGAAAAACAAGTTTATTTCTCTTTACTGTATGGAGGAGGTAGCAGGATTACCAGAGACGTCAAGTCCCCTTTGAGAAAATTCACGCTATCCTGAGCTATCAATTTCACTCTTTTACTGCATTAGTATCAGGAATGTATACAGTTGAAATGATATGTTTTAAAATTTACAACAGAATAATCTCTAATAATTCCTAATAAATAGTCACTGTAGGATAAGCACTGGACTACTAATCATAAAAGGAGCTCTGGTAGCGTAGTGGTTACGAATTGGGTTGCGAACCACAAGGTCAGCAGTTCTAACCTACCAGCTGTTTCGTGGGAGAAAGGTGAGACTTTCTGCTCCTGTAAAGATTTATAGCTTTGGAAACCCTGTACAGGGTCATGATGAGTCGGAAGTGACTCCACGGCACATGACCACCAACTAACCTCAAGGCTTTGGTTCAAATCCATCAGCCACTCTTCGGAAACCCTACAAGGGTTACTATGAGTCAAAAGCTACTCTATAGCACTTAACAATAACAATCCCTAAAAAGTTAAAAAACTAATTATGCTATTCTGATATATATGCATGTTTATATATCTACATATGAACATCACATGTATCTATCATTTTATCTATAATATTTATTTATACATATATATGTTTATTTGACCATTTACATCTCAATTTGTCATACTTTGGTGTTTTGTGTATTGTAATACTGGAAGTTAAACCTTCTGTATTTTCAGTAACTGAAAGTGTCACATAAAGTGAACAGGTTTTAACACAGTTTACAGGCTAAGACAGACTTAAAAAAAGAGACATATCACTTCTAAATGGTTAATCACTGAAAACCTTATGAATAGCATTTACACATTGTCTAATGTAGTGCTGGAAGATGAGACCCTCAGGTTGGGAGGCATTCAAAATACTACTGGTCAAGCATTTCCTCTTCAAAGTACAGTTCACCTTAATTACATGGATACAGAAAATCTTTTGGGACATTCATTTGCTGATGAGGCACAAAAATAGAGCTGCAAGCAAACAATAATACGAACATGGAATATGTGAATCTAAGAAGATTGGAAGTTGTAAAAATGGAAATGGAATGCACAAAGATGGATATCCTAGTTATTGTTGTTATTAGATGCCATCAAGTCAGCTCCGATGCATATGCACAGCAGAATGAAACACTGCCCGATCCTGGGCCAACCTCACTATTGTTGCCACATTTGAGTCCATCGATGCTGCCACTTGGCCAATCCATCACGTAAGGGGATCTTCCTCTCCTTCTCTGATCCTTCACCTTACCAAACATGATAACCTTCTCCAGTGACTGGTCCATCCTGACAATATGTCTGGAGTATGAGAGACGGAGTTTGGTCATCTTGGCCTCTAAGGAAGTGCACTCTGGCTACTCTTCTTCCAAAATGGATCTATTGGTTCCTTTGGCAGCCTATGGCAATTTCAGTATTCTCTTCCAACACCATAACTCAAAAGCATCAATTCTTCTATGGTCGTCCTTATTCACTGTCCAGATTTCCCATGCATATGAGGTTATTGAAAATACCATGGCTTGGGTCAGGCGCACCTTAGTTCTCAAGCTGACATCTTTGTTCTTCAACACTTTAAAGAAGTCTTGTGCAGCAGATTTGCCTAATGCCATACGTCGTTTGATTTCTTGACTGCTGCCTCCGTGAGTGTTGATAGTTGATCCAAGAAGAATGAAGTCCTTGACAACTTCAATCCTTTCTCTGTTGATAAGAATGTTGTTTATTGGTCCAGTGGTGAGGATTTTTGTTTTCTTGACATTGAGATGTAATCCATACCGAAAGCTGTGCTCTTTGATCTTCATCAGGAAATGTTTTATGTTCTCTTCACTTTCAGCAAGCAAGTATCATCTGCATATCGCAGGTTGTTAATGAGTCTTCCTCCAATCCTGATGCCACATTTTTCTTCATGTAACCAAGCTACTCGGACTATTTGTTCAGCATACAGGTTGCATAAGTATGGTGAAAGAATACAACCTTGTCGCACACCTTTCTTAATTTTAAACCATCCAGTGTTCCCATGTTCCTATTTCTGTTCGAACATGGAACATGTTCTGTTTGAACAACTCCCTCTTGATCCAGGTACAGATTCCTCATGAGCACAATTAAGTCTTCTAGAATACTCATACTTCGCAATGTTGTCCATAGCTTGTCATGATCCAAACAATCGAAAGCCTTTGATTTCTGGTGTTCTTTGCTTTCAAACAAGATCCATTGGACATCAGCAATGATATCCCTCATTCCACAGCCTCTTCTGAATCCAGCTTGAACCTCTGGAAGTTCTCTGTCAATGTATGATTGTAGTTGTTTCTCTATTACTTTTAGCAAAACTTTACTCACATGGGATATCAAAGAGATTGTCCAATGATTTCTGCATTCCATTGGATCACCTCTCTTTGGAATGGGCAAAAATTCGGACCTCTTTCAATCAGTCTTCCAAAGTTCTTGGCAGAGATGAGTGAGTGCCTCCTGTGCTACCTCACTTTCTTGAAAGATTGCAATTTGTATTCCATCAATTCCTGGTGCCTTGTTCTTTGCCAATTCCTTCAATGCACCTTGGACTCCTTCCTTCAGTATCATTGGCTCTTGATCATATACTACCTCTTGAAACAGTTGAACATTAACTATTTCCTTTTGGTACAGTAACTCTGTGTATTCCTTCCATCTTCTCTTGATGCTTACTGCATCATTCAATAATTTGCCCAGAGAATCTTTCAATAACGAAAGTCAAGGCTTGAATTTTTTCTTCAGTTCCCCCAACTTGAGAAATGCTGAG
>NW_006408804.1:2699160-2704856 GCF_000296735.1 Chrysochloris asiatica
ATCTCCAGCATCATTTCTATCACCAAGGCCATATTTTCCAACTACTGATCCTTCTTCTTTGCTCCCAACCTTTGCATTCCAATCATCGGTAATGATCAACACATTTTGGTTGCATGTTTTATCTATTTCAGATTGAAGAAATTGGTAGAATTCTTCTATTTCATCCTCACTGGCTTTAGTGGTTGGTGCGTAAGTTTGAATAATAGTGGCATTAACTTGGTTTCCCTGTTGGTGCATGGATATTATCCTATCACAGGCAGTGATAGGATAATTTTTTGTTGTAATATTTGGCTTTATCTTCCCAAGCTGATCTTTGAAATTTTCTGTTCAGCTCTTGGATCTCATTTTTTGTCGTGTTCTTTTTGACAATGTTCTGGATATGTTCTTTTTGACAATGAATGCAACACCATTCCTCTTCAATTTGTCATTTCTGGCATAGTAAACCACGTGGTCATCAGATTCAATATGGCCAATACCAGTCCATTTCAGCTCACTAATGCCTAAGATATTGTTGTTTATGTGTTCCATTTCATTTTTGACAACTTCCAATTTTCCCAGATTCATATTTTATACATTCCATGTTCTGATTTTCAATGGATGTTTACAGCTATTTCTCTTCCTTTGTGTTGTGCCTCGTGAGCAAATAAATGAAGGTCCCATGGGCTTTTCTCCCAAGGGCTTTACTCCATTCGCATAATCACGGTCAACTCTACTTTGAAGAGGCAGCTCTTCCCCAGTTGCATTTTGAGTGCCTTCCAACCTGAGGGGCTCATTTTCCTGCACTATATCTGACAGTGTTTCTCTGCTATTCATAAGGTTTTCTGTGACTAAATATTTGGAAGTAGTTCGTCACTTCTTCTTCCTTGTCTGTCTTTGTCTGGAAGCTCATCTGAAACTTGTCCACCATGAGTGACCCTGCTGGTATTTAAAATACTGGTGGCATAGCTTTCAGAATCATAGCAGCTCACAAGCCACCACAGTACGACGAATGGACAGATGAGTTCTAGTTACTAGTGAGCTGAAATGGATTGGTATTTAGCATTTTGAATTTGACAATCATACCGTTTAATATGCCAGGAGTGACACACTGAATAGGAATGGTATCACATTCATCACAAACAGAGGATTTCTGAACAGATATGGGATGGGTAATGGCAGTATATTTACAAATATATAAAGATTTGAAAGAGGTTATTTAAACATGGATACTTATTTTTGCTGCAAACATATTTAAGAATGTGATAGAGTATGGTTGGGGTAGTTGTGTGACATAGAGTTGGTTTGGACTCTTAGCAACCCCATATTGAGTTTCTGAGGCTGTACATCTTTAAGGGAATAAAAAGCCTTATCTTTCTCCTATGGATCACCTGGTAGATTTGAACTACTGACCTTACTAACTGGAGCTCATAATCTGCTACGCTGCCAGGTGGAGTATATGGAGACAAAAAGAGGAAAATTTATTAGATATTATCAAACATCTTAAGGTAATGAGTTCCTGGGGGCTCAGGACCATAGTCTAAGGGGACACCATAATCAATTGGCATAACAGTCCACAAAGACATGGTTTTACATCTTACTTTGGTGAGTAGCATCTGAGATTTTAAAAACTCATGAGTGGCCATCCAAGGTGCAACTATTGGTCTCTGCTTATGTGGAAGCAAAAAAGAGTGATGACAATTGAAGATACTTGAAATCAACTAGTCGAATAGACTAATGGAGCAGGTGAAAATAAATCACCATGATTCTGAGACCAGAAAAACTAGATGACACCCAGCTACCACTACCAACTTCTCTGAAACGGATCATATTAAAAGGTCCTAGATGGAGTGGCAGAAAATGTGGAACAAAATTAAAATTAAAAAAAGAGAGAGAGAGAGAGAGAGAGAGAGAGACAGGGCTTACTGGTCAGAAAGATATTGAAGAAACCAAGACCATGGCCCTCAACAACCCTTAAGGTCTGGAATGGAACTCACCCTTGTGGCCAAACAGTAGATAAGTATATTGTGGGGCAAAAACACTAGTATGTTTTTGATCAGCATGGAATGATCAACCATTCAAAATCAAAAGACAACATTTATCTATGGACCATGTTGAGAACTGAGGGGAAGGAGGGTGGAATGGAAACACAAACTACATACAGGGAGGAAGTGTGATAATTATTGCTACATGGAGGGAATTGTAATCATTGAGATGAAACAGAGTGTATGATTTATTGAATGTAAAGCTGATCATCTTTTCTGTAAACCCTTACTCAATTCACAATAAAAAGCATACAAAAAATCATGAAAGAGAACAAAGAATATTTCAAGTCCTAACTAGAAGTACAATACTAATAAATATATCTATATACCCACAAGGAAAGCCAGTTAATATGACTATTATTCAAATTTATGCACCCACTACTAAAGTCAATGATGATGAAAGTGAAGAATTCTATCAGCTTCTTCAGTTGCTTGGTAAAATGGAGGGTCAATGTGAAAGAGGAAAATCTCCAGTGAGATGGATTGACTCAGTGGCAACAGCAATAGTCTCACACATACCAATTGTGAGATGGCACAGGACCAGGCAGTGTTTCATTCTGTTTTGCATAGTGTGACTTTGAGTTGAAAGGTACTCAACAGCACCTAATAACAACAACAACAGCAACATCTTCTCTATCTGGGTTGTTGTTAAGTGCCGTCGAGTCAGTTCCAATTCATAGCAACCTGCATAAGTTTTCCAAGGCTTTAAATCTTTTTGGAAGCAGTAAGCCTCATTTTTCTCCCCTGGAGTAGCTGTTGGGCTTGAACTTTGGAACTTGGAGTTCACAGTCCAGTGCTTATTGTATGGACTCACCATGCTATAATCTATCTATATTTTTCCCAAATCTATTTTTAGCATTTTAATTTCACTAGAAGCTATTGTAATATAAATATCGTAATGGTGGTGTGCGTTGGACTCAGTTCCAATTCATAGAGAACCCTGCATAGGGTTTCCAAGGCTGTAAATCTTTACGGGAGCAGAAAGCCTCATTTTTCTCCTACGGAACCACTGGGAGTTTTGAACTACTGACATTGCAGTTAGCAGCCCAACTCATAATCACTATAGAATAGCAACAATAAGCCCTAATTAATAAAAGCAGAATATATATGTACATATTTTTTTAATTCTAAAAATATGTGTTGTTGTTAAGTGCCATAGAGTTGGCTCTGACTCGTAGTGACCTCTATAGGGTTTCCAAGGAGTGACTGTGAGTTTGAACCACCGACCTTGTGATTCAAACTGACCTTGCAGTCTACTGCTTTATCCCATAGTGCCACAGAGATTATTATACTATAAAGGTTAAGTCAATATATTCATTAACCAGGACATTTAATTTTTCAATTGATTTCTGGACTCTTTATATACCTATGCAGTTTAAAGCCTGACACCTGAGCACTCTCTGGAGGAGGGACTAACTACAAGTTGTTTAGTTTTCTCTAAGATCATAAGACAATGGCTTAAGTCCTAAGAAGCCTGGCGAGAAAGTCATTCAAAACTATTATTAGCACACATAGTCTCATAAGAAAGTCATATTGCTCTGCTGAAGTGAATGGCTCCTCTTTAAATATAAGTTCCTTTGACTTCCAGTGATTATTCTAAATCTGTGATTGTTAAGTGCTGTGGAGTTGGTTCTGACTTATAGCAACCCTGTATAGGATTTCCAAGGAGTGGCTGGTGAGTTTGAATGAAACTTTCACTTCAAATTGACCTTGCGACCCAGTGCTTTATCCTACAGCACCACACCAGCACTCAGTTTGTTGTTGTTAAGTGTCTCTGAGTCAGTTCCAACTCATAGTGACCCTGGTGAGCTTGAACCACTGACCTTGCAGTTCAAACTGACCCTGCAGTCCAGTGCATTAACCCACAGCACCCACCAGGACTCAGTTTACTAGTTGCTCATCTCCCATACTATATTTGTCACTAACAATGACATGACTAAGATTGCCTTTTACAACCAGCTCCTGTAAGGAAGCTTGAATTTTATTATTTTACAAGTTCCTTCTGTGTTTCTTGCCCCACCATCTGGCTCCTTCCTTTGTCTACCTGGGATTTCTGGCCTATAAATTGTACTGAGTCACCTTACATTTGCAAGCCTCAGCTCTGACCAGCCATCCTCAGCCCAGTAATCTCCGTATCCATATTAACTATGACAACTTCATTGTGATAATTGACAGAACTTTCTCCTGCTGCTTCCTCCCCATCCCATCAATTTCTATCAGCAGAGTCCAGCCAATATTCTCTGATGAAAAGACTATCATTTCCCTATTTAATTACTCTGGCACCTCTGTCAAAGATCAGATAAAAAAAATCATTTAGATCTACTTCTAGACTCTCTTCTGCTTTCTATTTCTCTAAATTTCTATCATTATTCCAACAGTACACAGTCTTGATTTGTATAGTTTTATAGTATGTATTGAAGTTTTCTAAACTTCTTTTTTGAAAAATGCTTTGGCTATACTGTTATTGTTGTTAAGTGCCGTTGAGTCAATTCCGACCCATACGAACCCTGTATAAGGTTTCCAAGGAGCAGCTGGTGAGCTTGAAACAACAATCTTGCAGTTCAAATGACTTTGCAGTCTGATGCATTAGCTCACAGCGCTATACCAGGACTTCTTGGCTATACTCATTCTGTACAAATTTTAGAATTAATTCACCAATTACTTTTTTAAAAAATCCTACTGAAATTTGTATTTAGATTTTACTGAATTTGTATATCAATTTGAATTGATGTTTTTAATGCCATCAAGTCAGTTCTGACCCATAGTGACCCTGTTTAGAGTTTCTAAGCAGTGGCTGGTGAATTTGAACCATCAATCTTCTGGTTCAAACAGTCCTTGCAGTCCAGTGCTTATCCTACAATGCCACACCAGGACTCCTAGGAAACTAAGTATAACAGGATTGTTTTGTTCTAGCTTGTTTATAGTGGTTACGAGTCAGGCTGCTAACCTCATGGTTAGCAGTTCGAAGCATCCAACAGTTCCACGGGAGAAACATGAGGCTTTCTGTTCCTGTCAAGATTTAGTCTTGGAAACCCTATGCAGGACAGCTATGAATCTGAACGACTCCATAGCACATCATCACCACCACCAGCAGCATGTTGAGTAGCTCCTGGGATCTTAAAAGCTTGCAAAGTATGACAATTGGCCTCTATTTGCTTGTAGCAATGGAAGAGGGAGACTCAGGAAAAGGAAAGAGAAATAGAGCGTAGAGCTAATTGTCTCTTTGAAAAATTTCCTCTTTGCCATAAGTCCTGAACTGGATGATGCCCAGCTACCATTATTGAACATTTTGATCAAGAATTCTGTAGAAAAATCCTGAGCAAAGAGGGAGAATGAAGAATAGAATTGTAAATTCTATGAAATGATCCTTTCTGGAGTCATGGAAACTAGATGAGCCCCTGAAACTACTGGCATGAGCTATATTAAAGATTGTTGTTGTTGTTAAGTGCCGTCGAGTCAATCCCGACCCATAGCGACCTTGTGTAGGGTTTCCGAGGAGCAGCTGTTGAGCTTGAACCACCGACCTTGCAGTTCAAACAGCTTTGCAATGTGGCGCATTAACCCACACACCACACCAGGACTCCTATATATTAAAGATAGCTTAAATACAAAATACCTATTGATGCCTTCTTATAACAAAACAATAGTTAAGCTTCCGTGATAAAAAAAAAATGT
>NW_006408804.1:2705416-2707015 GCF_000296735.1 Chrysochloris asiatica
TGTAAATCTTTAGGGGAGCAGAAATCCTCATCTTTCTTCCACGGAACAGCTGATAGTTTCGAACTGCTGTCCCTGAGGTTAGCAGCCCAATCGTAACCACTACACTACCAGAGCTACTTAACAGAATGAATTGTTGTTAAGCGCCGCCATGTTGATTCCTACCCACAGCGACCCTGTATAAAGTTCCCAAGGAGCAGCTGGTAAGCTTGAACCACCGACCTTGCAGTTCAAACAGCTTTGCAGTCTGGCCCATTAACCCACAGTACCACACCAGGACTCCAACAGAATGAATAGGTTTCCATTAAAGAATGAACAGGTTTCCATTAAAGTGTATTGGCTTTCATTATTAAGAAAAATCTGAGGTATATAAAATACATTAGATAGAATAGTCACTATCTGAATGTGTTTTTAATAAGCACTTAACAAATCTCAATATTTCCATAATGAACAGGGCTCTGAAATTTATAAAATTCATCATCATCGTTATTATGTACATTACTCAGTAGAGGGTATATTTCATGTTATAAAAAAACATTTTCATTTCATTCTTCTTCATCCTTTGTTGCTCCTCTCAATTACATGAAGGAAGAAAAGATAGTTTTCTTTTACTTGACTTATTAGCATTCCTGTAACCAGAATTTCCCCATAACTGATTCTCTAGTATCTCTTATTTTCCTTTTTAACAAAGTTTGTTTTGTACCAGACATAGCCATATTGGGTTGAATGTCTGCTGCATAGTAAGTAGGTAAGAAGTAGAATACCAACCTCAAATAACTCACAGTTTTAGTTTAAAATGTCAATAGTTTCTCTATATTCATAATCAAGATCAAGTTGATTTAATTTTCATTTTGCTTATCATATTTAACACTTTTAAGTTCTGTTTTTTTAAAGGTTAATTCTACTATCAATAGAGTCCTAGTGTGGCTCTGTGGGCTAATGCCTCAGACTGCAAAGGCATTTGAACTGCAAGGTCAGTGGTTCAAGTTCACCAGCTGCTACTTGGAAACCGCATACAGGTTCACTATGGGTCAGAATCAACTTGATGGCACTTAACAAACAACAACTATGAATACTTTAAGAATATATAATCCTATCTAAACCCCCACACACACACACACACACCTGTCAGTTTGTCTTGCTGTGGAGACTTACATATTGCTCTGATACTGGAAGCTATGCCACTGGTGATTCAAATACCAGTAGGGTCACCCATGGTGGACTGATTTCAGTGGAGCTTCCAGATTAAGAACGGACTAGGAAGATTTAATAGATAGTCCAATTCTGAAGGATTGCCCCTGAAAACCTTTTGAATACTAGCAAAATACTTACATAGTATCAGAAGATGAGTCCCTCAGGTTGGAAGGCACACAAAGCAGAAGAAGGGTTGATCTTAATAACGAATTGAACAAAGCTTTCAGCATCTACATTTGTTTATGGAACAGAACTTAAAAATAAGAATAAACAGTATACTGTTTTCTAGCTTTATATTTTAAACTATGCAACATGAACAGCATAAAATGTAAGTCTAGGAAAATTGGAATTCATCAAAAATAACATGGACCACATGAAGATCAAGATTCTAAACATTTGTAAGCTAAA
>NW_006408804.1:2707534-2709209 GCF_000296735.1 Chrysochloris asiatica
AACTATAAGGGTGTCCAGTTAATGTAACTATTATTAAAATTTATACTTCAGTCACCAAAGCCAATGTGGTACAGTGACTTTACTTCATAAGGCTCTTTTATCTACTCTGTAACTCCCGCTAAATGATTGGATGGTGTTATGCAAACAGGGTCTCTAGGACTCTAACATGGGGATTAGTTAGTTTTGTCATTCCACTGGGTTTAAAAAGATCCATCTCAGAAGGAGAAGTAGATGATTCCACGACCATCAAACAAGAAGGGCCTGAAACAGAGCATGTCCTTTGTATGTTGAGATCCTTGCACAGAGAAACAGAGGCAGTAGAGACAGCAGCACAGAGAAACAGAGCAGTGGACTTCACAGCCTTTGATCGGGTGAAGCTGAGTGCTATTGGGAAGGAGCCTGGCTTGCAGAATAGGGTGATCTTTGAGCATTTATCCACGGAACTTTGTAACACTTTGTAAAAGGAGCTTTGTAACACTTCTCTGAGCAGGGTTCTTGTTGTTGTTAAGTACCGTGGAGTCCATTCCGACTCATAGTAACCCTGCACAGGGTTTCCAAGGCTGTAAATCTTTACGGGAGCAGAATGCCTCATCTTTCTCCCGCGGAACAGCTGGTAGTTTCGAACTGCCGACCTTGAGGTTATCAGCACGATTCATAACCACTACACTACCAGAGGTTACAGAACCACATAGCTGAGAGGCCAAGAATGAGAGAGACATGCCCATGGTACAGTTGAGAAGAGGTGCTCCTTACCAGGGAACTGCTGTATCCTAGTAGTTTGGGATCCTGAATTGTACCATTTTGCCTTCCCTGTTGAACTCCATAATCATGACTAAGCTCTGCAAGGTCTGTGTGGCCATTGCAATGGATTATTTGACACAGGAGAGATATGGAGTGCGATGAGAGAAATGGTTAGTGTCAGAGTAAGGTAAAGAAGGTTGGAGGGTGAAGGCATGTCTGATCTGTGAGTCAGAGGAGTCACACTTTAACTAATGATGGTGATTCTCTTCCATCTTCCTTGTGAAGCTGGAAGAAGTCAGACATGGCCTACATGTTGTTTTTACAGTCAATGATGAAGAAAATGAAGAATTCCACCAACTTCTTCTGTCTGCAATTGATCAAATATGGGTTCATCATATGCTAATAATTATAAGTGATTGGAATGTGAAAACTGGACACAAAAGGAAGGATCGGTAGTTGGAGAATATGGCCTTAGTGATATAAATGATGCTGGAGATTGAATAGTAGAATTCTTTAAGACCAATGACTTCTTCATGGCAAATGCCTTTTTCAACAACATAAATGGAAATAATACACATGAACGTCACTAGATGAAATAAACAGCAATCAATTTTGACTGCCTATGGGGAGAAACGAAGGAGAAAGCTCAATATCAATCAAAACAAGGCCAGAAGCTGATTGTGGGACAGATAATCAATGGATTATATGCAAATTCAGTATGAAGTGAAAGAAAATGGAAACAAGTCCATGAGACTCAAAATATGACCTTGAGTATATACCACCTGAATTTAGAGACCATCTCAAGAATATATTTGATGTATTAAATGCTTATGTTGTGGGATTACATCAAGAACATGATAAATGAAGAAAGCAAAAGGTCATTAAAAAGAGAGAAAAGTAAAAAAAGAACAAAGTGGATGTCAGAAGATACTCT
>NW_006408804.1:2710547-2712016 GCF_000296735.1 Chrysochloris asiatica
GCTCTTTAGAAGCTAGGATAGTGAGACTTCTTCTCATGTACTTTGGATATGCTATCAGGAGGGACCATTCCTTTGAAAAGTACATCATGCTTGATAAAGTAAAGGGTCAGCAAAAAGAGGAAGACCCCAAATGTGATAGAATGACACAGTGGTTGCAGCAATGGACTAAAAAATAACAATTGTAAGGATGGTGCAGAACTAGATAATGCTTCATTTTATTACATGGGGTTGCTATGAGTCAGAGCTGACTTGCAGGCACCTAAAAACAATCTAAAATAAATTATAAAGTCCTTTTCAACTTGGGTTGAATTTATTTCCTGTTCTTGCTTGTTTCTTATTCATTGAATTTAAGCCTTTAACTAAGTTATAGAAACTCTTGGATTAGTAAGAGCAAGCATAAAATAATCCTGAAAAATTTCAAGAGTCACCACAGGTTGTCATTTCCTACTTAATTGGCACAATCTTTCAGTTGTAGAGTTCAATTCATCAACTTTAGGCCTTTATCTCATTATTACTTTGATTAATAATGGTTACTCCATTATAAAATAGCTTCGCATTTTAGAAGGCACATTAAGAAAAAGTCCTTGAAGTAGTCAACACTATGATTTCAATAAGTACTGAGTGTAATGTGGAAGAAATTTGGAAATAAGTCAATGAAAAGTAAGGCTAAGTTAGTGCTCTTGAAGAGATGTATCTATCAGTTTGCAAGTTTCTCTGAAAAACAAAAGGCAATATTTAAAATTGATTCAGACCAAAGTATATGACCACAACTTCTTATTCTTTCAAATACAGAATATGACTATGTAATTTCAGCTTAACTACTGAATTTATTGAATTAATTTTCCAACCAAAAATATATATTGAACTACTAACTCCTGCTCCTGTAGAGATTTACAGCCTCGAAAACCCTATACGGTGTTATTAAGAATCAGAACCAACTCCACAGCACATAACCGCCACCACTAACTCCTGAGACATGTGAATGGGACTTATTTGCATTGACAGCAAGATCCCTGAGAAATTATCAGACTGATTAACATGAGTTCCTATTGGAGTAGGGTGAGTTCTTATTACATTAGAGTAATGACATGAAAGAAGAAGTGCAAGCTGCACTGAAGTTATTGGCAAAAAACAAGGGTCCAGGAGTTGATGGAATACAAATGAAATACTTCAACAAACTGATGCAATATTGAAGATACTCATGCTCATCTGTGTCATGAAATTTGGGAGACAGCTACTTGACCAACTGATTGAAAGAAACCTGCATTTGTGTTAATGACAAAAAAAGGTGTTGTTGTTATTGTTAAGTGTCATCAAGTTGGTTCTGACTCATAGCAACCCAGTATAGGGTTTCCAAGAAGTGGCAGTGAGTTTGAACCACCAACATTACATTCCATTGCTTTATCCCATAGTGCCAGACCCGTGGCTCAATAGAATCTAGAAATTATTGAACAATATCATAATACCAC
>NW_006408804.1:2712657-2720687 GCF_000296735.1 Chrysochloris asiatica
CCATCATGATAAATGGAGAAAATATTGAAGTTGTCAAAGACTTCCTTTGCTTGTATCCACAATCAACACTCATAGAATTAGCAATCAAGAAATCAAAGAATATATTGCATTAAGTAAATATGTGGAAAATTACCTCTTTAAAGTGTTAAACACAAAGACATCACATTGAGGACTAGGTGTGCCTGACTCAAGCTATGATATTTTCAATCACCTCATATGCATGTGAAAATTGAACAACAAGTAAGAAAGACTATAGAAGAATTGATGCATTTGAATTATGGTGTTGGCAAGTAATATTAAAAGTACCTAGATAAAAAGGAAATCAGGAAAACAATATCATTTATAATAGTCACCTAAAAGAATAAATAATTAAGGAATAAATCTAACCAGAGAAATAAAACACCTATACAAAGAAAACTATAAAACACTACTACAAAAACAAAAAACAAAAGAGACTTACAAAAATGAAGAATATACTATGTTCATGGACAGCAAGATAGAACATTATGAAAACGTCAACACTAACCAAAGCAATTTATAGCTATAATGTAATCCCAATCCATATTCAAATATCATTCTTTAAAGAGATGGTAAAACTTATCACAACTTTATATGGAAAGGAAAGAGACCTCAGAAAAACAAAGTATTGCTTTTGAAGACCAAAGATGGAGGCCTCTCATTCCTTCATCTCAGAATTTACTACACAGCCACTGTGGTCAAAACAGCCTGGTACTGATACAGTGAAATACATAGATCAATGAAACAGAACTGAGAATCCAGAAGTAAGTTCATCCACATACAATCAGATGCTCTTTGACAAAGGGCAAAAATACATTAAATGAGGATAAGATAGTCTCTTCAACAAACTGCTGACAAAACTGAAAATCCATTTGCATAACAATGAAACAAGACCCATATCTCACACCCTATATAAAAACAAACTCAGACTTAAGTGTAAAATCTAGAAATATAAAGATTATTTATAAAAAAAATAGGGACAAACTTAGGGGCTCTAATACATGCCATAAATATACTATCATACACTACTGAAAACAGACAAACAGTAGATGACAAAATAGATGACTAGGACCTCCTAAAAACCAGACACTTATAGGCATCAAAAGATTTCAACAAAAGTGTAAAAAGGAAGCCCTCAAATTTGGAAAAAACTTTTTTTTACAGTAACATATTAGACAAGAGACTAATATCTAAAATGTACAGAAAACTACAACACCTCTATAAGAAAGACAAAGAGTCCAATTAAAAAATAGCCACAGGACATGAACTTCACCAAGGAAGACATTCAAACAGCCAACAAACTTATGAAGAAATGTTCATGATCATTAGCTATTGATGTTGCTGTTGCTAAGTGCCATTGAGTTTGTTTCAACTCATAGTTACTCTGTATAGAGTTTCCAAGGAGCAGCTGGTAGTTTCGAACTGCTGACCTTGTGGTTTGAAGTCCAGTGCTGATCCTACAGCACCACATCAGGAGTCCCATTAACTTTTAATGAGACTAATAAAAACCATTAATGAGAGATGCAAATCAAAACAAAAATGAGATATCATCTCACCCTAGCATTAATAGCAAAGAGAAAACAATGAATGCTGGAAAGACTGGCAGTCTCCTATATTTCTGTTGGGGCTGTAAAATGGTTTAACCACTGTGGAAAATGGTAAGGCGCTTCATTAGAAAGTTGGGTATAGAAATACCATATGATGCAGCAATCCCTCTACTTGGTATATATCCACAAGAAATAAGAGCCAGGACACAAGTAGATACATGCACATCAATGTTCATCGCAACAATATTCACAATACCAAAAAGATGGAGACAGCCTAAGTGCCAATCAATGGAAGAATGTTTAACATACACACAATGGAATACTTTGCATCATTGAATAATAATGAATCTGCAAAATACCTCATAACATAGATGAATCTGGAGGATATTTATGATGAGTGAAATTACCCAATCACAAAATTGAAAATATTTTATGAGACTACTATTGTAAAGGAGTTTTGGTGTGGCACTATATAAGTGCAGGATTGCAAGGCTGGTTTGAACCACAGGGTTGGCAGTTCAAACTCACTAGCTACTTTTTGGAAACACTATGAATCAGAACTGACTTGATGATACTTAACAAAAAACTATTGTAAAAACACAAGAAAAGGTTTTCATACAAAAAGTAACATTCTTCCATGTTTATCAGGAGTGGGAGGGAAGGGACAGTAATTCACTGGTTAGAGGATAGACACATGTTACTTAGGTAATGGGTAGGGCAATATACAAGAGGGAAATAAGCATAAAGAGAGAGGTTGGAAGAAGAGTAATGAAGACAGGTAAAAGCACATTGGATATGTTGGTAATTTAATGGTCTAGTTTAATTATGTTTCTTTGAAAGTTTAAAGAAATCAATAGAAGCTTCTTGAAAAACCTCTATTCATCTCCAGTTGTTGTGTGTTGTGATTCTATACTTTTGACCTGAGATGTGGGCACTGGCTTCCTATTTGAAGGGCATTTAGAAGAATTGTAAGGAAGCATATTCCACTTTCAGGTTCCCAATTAATTGATTTTATATCCCTCTTTTCAGACAATTTTCCAAGTTTTTTTTAACCGTATATGATCTTATCCCATTATCATTAGAATCATATGTATATAACTCAATGTATTACAGAACTAAACATTGCTTTGTTCTTTTCCATCTTCAAGATCATTGAAATGCTATAGTCAGTCTGTTGTTGTATTCACTATATATTTTAAGTCTCTTTCAAATTCGGGAGCTTATCCTTAAGCACAATATAGAAAAAAATATTCCATTGTGATTCATAGGGTTTTTATTAGGTAATTTTCAAAAGTAGATTGCCTGTCTTTCTAGGGTGACATTGTTGGTCTTTGAAATGCCAGTGGCATAACTTCCAGTATTATAGCAATGCACCAGCCAGCACATGTCAACAAACTGAGAGGCAGATGATAGCAACTCATATTAGGGATTCAATTAAACTGTCACAAACTCTCCAATAATAAAGGAAAAATTAGAAACCACACAGAAACAGCAAAAAGAAATCCAGAACATTAATATTATGATTTCAAAAATAGGTGACGTCCTAAAAAGGCAAAGGAATAGATTTGAATCGACTGAATACTAGACTAGTGAGCTTGAAGACAAATTTTCTAGAGGAGCAATTAGAAAAAATAACAATGAAAAAAATCCAAATATAGGCTAAGAATTATGTGAAGTACCATCAGGAGGAATAATTGACATGTGATCAGAATTCCAGAACAGGAAGAGACAAAAGTATAGAGAAAATTATCGAACATTTGTTGGCACGAAACTTCCCTAGAATCATGTAAGACAAGAAGTGATGCATTCAAAAAGCTGAACCCTAAATAGGACAGACCCCAAAAGTAAATCACCAAGATATGTCATAATCAAAACTTTCAAAACCAAAATCCAGCAAAGAATCCCGAAAGCAGCTTTGGAAAAACAAAAGGTTACCTACAATAAGAACCAATAAGACCAAGCTTTGATTTCTCAGTAGAAGTCATCCAAGCAAGAAGACAATGGTTTGACATATATAAGACTCTGAAAGAAAGAAAGAAATAGTAAACCAAGAATCATATACCCTGCAAAACTGTTTTTTAAATATGACAGCAAATTTAGGACATTCATAGATAAACAGCAATTAAAGCAATTTGTAAAAACCAGACCAGGAGTACAAGAGGACAGAATAAAAGGGCGTTCTCTGGATAGTAACCAACAATTTGAGATTAACATAAGTGGTCACACCACCCAGAAGTCAACATGAATACAGAAGTATGCAAAGTAAAACAAACCTACAAGTCTAAAAAGAGAGAACAAAATAGAGAACTAGAGACATCAATTTGTAACACAAACAATTATAAAGTAAAAAGTGGGAATAATGTACTTACAGAACTTTCAAATGGAGAGGAGGTAAAGTAGATTTCAAGACAGAACAGACTATTTTAAACTTGGGAAGAATTTAATACATGTGTTATTTCAGTGAAGGGGAAGGAAATAATACAGTTGAATAGACACTCAGACTGAACATGTGTTGGGAGGGAGAGTAGAAATATACTAACAAATACATATATAGATTTGACAGAGGATATTTGTACATGGAGTCCTGGTGTGGTGCTGTGGGCTAATGCATCAGAAACTGCAAAGTCATTTGAACTGCAAGGTTGGAGGTTCAAACTCATCAGCTGCTGCTTGGAACCCTATATACAGGATTGCTATGGGACAGAATAGACTTGACGGCACTTAAGAACAACAATTTGTACATGGATATTTATCTTTTTCTGCAAATACATCCATGCAAGTGGAGGATCATACAGGGCGCAAAGTTAGGAAAACTTCTGAGGCATAAGAACACACTTTGAGAGAATGAGTTTCTGGGTCTGGAGGCTCAGGATCAGTCTCAGGGAGCATTGCAAGTCCATCACACACAAGAACATCAGTTTCCATGACCCTAAGACCAGAAGAAAGGAGCTCTGGTAGCGTAGTTGTTATAATTGGGCTGTGAACCGCAAGGTCAGAAGTTTGAAACTACCAGCTGCTCCGTGGGAGCAAGAGGAGGCTTTCTGCTCCTGTAAAGATTAAAAGCCTCGGAAACCATGTATAGGGTCGCTATGGGTCGGAACCGACTCCATGGCACATAACAACAACAACAAAAGACCAGAGAGCTAGACAATGCCCAGATACCACTACCGACTGCTCTGAAAGGGATCACATTAGAAAGCCCTAAATAGAGTCAGAGAAAATGTGGAGCAAAACTTTAAATCATAAAAGATAACAGACTTATTGGATGGATAGAAGCGGGTGGCCTTTAGTCAACCTTCAGGATCTGAATGAAACTGAACTCATTCCTGTGGTTCAGTTTTCAGTCAAACAATAGGCAGGTTTATAAGAGGAACAATACCCTACTGAGTTATGCTCAGCTTAGAATTATCAATTAGTGGAAAGCAAAAGGGCAGCATTTACCCAAGGACAAAGTTTGGAATAATTAGGAAAAGAAAACAGGAAGGAGGGTGACAAGTGATGTTAGTTGAGGGGATTGTAATCAATAAGATGAAACAAAATGTGTGTAAATTGTTTAATATAAAACTGATGACACACTCTGTAAAGCACCTAATTCACAATAAAAGGTTGTTTTTGTTTTGTTTTTAATCAAGCATGATGCCCTTCTCCAGGGTTTGATCCTCCCTGATAATAAATATGTCCAATGTATGTGAGATGATGAAGATCAAAGAGCATAGCCTTCGGTATGGATTACATCTCAAAGTAAAGAAAACAAAAATCCTTACCACTGGACCAATAAGCAACATTCTTATCAACGGAGAAAAGATTGAAGTTGTCAAGGATTTCATTCTTGGTCAACTATCAACACTCATGGAAGCTGTAGTCAAGAAATCATACGACGTATTGCATTAGGCAAATCTGCTGCACAAGACCTTTTTAAAGTATTGCAGAACAAAGACGTCAGCTTGAGGACTAAGGTGCGCCTGACCCAAGCCATGGTATTGTCAATAACCTCATATGCATGTGAAAGCTGGAGAGTAAATAAAGAAGACCGTAGAAGAATTGAGCATTTGAGTTATGGTGTTGGAGGAGAATATTGAAAGTACCATGGGCTTCCAAAAGAATCAATAGATCCATTTTGGAAGAAGCGCAGCAAGAGTGCTCCTTGGAGGCCAAGATGGCCAAACTTTGTCGGTTATACTTCAGACATATTGTCAGGAGGTACCAGTCATTAGAGAAGGATATCATGTTTGGTAAGGTGGAGGGTCAGAGAAAAAGAGGAAGACCCCCCAATGAGATGGATTGACCAAGTGGCAGCATTGATGGATTCAAGCATGGCAACAGTAGTGAGGCTGGCCCAGGATCTGGCAGTGTTTCGTTCTGGTGTGCATAAGGTCGCTAGGGGTTGGTACCAATTCTATGGCACCTAACAACAACAATGTGAGATGAAGTCTCATCATTCTCCATTCTAAGGGGCATTCTGGCTGCATTTATTCAAAGACAAATTAGCTTATTCGTCAGGAAATCCTTGATATATTCAATTTTCTTCATGAATACCATAATTCAAATATGTCATTTCTTCCTGATCTTCCTTATTTGTTGTTCAGTTCTTGAATTCATATGAAGTAACCAAAAATACCATGGCTTGGGTCAGTTTCACCTTAGTCCTTAGAGTGACATCTTTGCTTTCAAACACTTTTAAAAAATTTAAAAACGTATTTATTGTGAATTGGATTAAAGTTTATAGAGCAGATCATCATTGTAAAAGAGGAAGACCCTCAACGAGATTGACTGACACTGTGGCAGCCATGGTTGTGAGGATATCACAGGCCTGAGCAGTGTTTTGTTGTGTTGTAATTGACTTGATGGCACCTAATGACAACAATGGAGTCTTGGTTGAGGATAAGCACTTATTCTCAATCAAGGACAGTTTGAATCACAAGGCTGGTGGTTCAAACTCACCAGCCACACCTTGGAAACCCTATACAGGGTCATTATGAGTCAACCAACTTGACGAAACTTAACAATAACAAAAATGACAACAAAATATCTCTTGATAATTTAAAAGGCATATTTCTTCTTGCTTAAACTTTGGGTTTGTAAAGGATATTAGACTGTCCTGTTATTATCTAGTGTCTGTGCACAAATCCCAACACTGTTGTTAATAGTGTGACTACTACAAGTTGTCTCCTTAAATTAATTAGCCAAAAGCTGTTGACAATAGCTGCTTTGCCTACAGTGAGGCAACCTTTCAGGATAAAATTCTGACAGATGTTAGCATGGTTAATAGCAAACTGTTTTTCTGGTTCTATTTACCAATTGTGAGGAGTATTTGGAGTCTGTTGAGTTTCTACAGAAGCAGCATCTGTGCTTTAAAGTGACATTGACTTTAAAAAGCACTGCTTGGCTATGCAATTGTGCTTTTGCCAAACAGGTCAGGTGAATGCCCTGGATGCCAGTTAGTGTGGATGCAGGAGACAGATCATTATGCTTCCACAGCACTGTCTATTTCCTTCTATTGAAAACCAGAAGACTGTTTTTACATAATATATTTACATAATATATTTTATACTGTACAAACTAGTTACCTTCTAGGTAGATCAATGCTTCCTAAGAAATAACTGTAATCATGAACTCACCAGATATGGAACTATCAAAAAGGTGTTCATCATAGGAAAGTGAAGTAGGTAGGGTTGGCTGCAGAAGATCATTAATATAACATTAGGTGCAAACAAAGTCATACATACACACACACACACACACACACACACTCACACACATCAGCCACACTTTTGGGACTGATAAGGAGGAAGTGGTATGGCTTTATCATTGGATTATTTGGTCATATGTAGAAGACAATTCAATGAGGCAGTCCATCTTATTTGTTCACCCAAAACAGTACTATGGATGTTTTAGCAGTCAAATTCAGTATAAAAATTAGACCATATTTGTAAGGCTGCAGATGAAATCTAAAGTTTCTTTGTTTCAGATATTCACAAAAAGTCATTAGAATTAAAGGAACCAGTGTACTGGGAAGCCTAGGAACATTCTCTATGTTATAGGAGCAAATGCTCCCATTGACTATCAAGTTTCCCTTGCACATAGTAAAGAGTCAGCTATCTGGCAGAAAATTTAATTTGAACACAGGAGTACAGAGAAGCTTCACAACATCCATGGCTTTGGTTGATTCATCATAAAACCTACTTGGTAAGCACTCTCAATATTAAAATGATTTCCTGTAGATTACTGTAGGTAAATGATTCAGCCTGGTTGTCTCCTTTATGAGTGGATACTTAGTTGCTTAAAAACTAAGTCATCAAAAACAGTAAAATTTGCTGAATTCTAGTGGAATTTGAAAGCTTTTATAGCTTCATTTAGTTGCGACATAGTGCAAATTAGAATCTATATAATACTAAAACTTAGCTATTTTGTTGCAGATCCTTTACTCACTGAATATTATATTTTTCTCACTGAAACTCATATATA
>NW_006408804.1:2720787-2732322 GCF_000296735.1 Chrysochloris asiatica
TTTTGTTCCATTTCACTAAAACTTAGCAATTATGGTATGGTTCAAGACCAGACAGTATTTCTTTCTGTTGTGCATAGGGTTGATATGAGGTGAAACTGACTTGACAGCACCTAAGAACAACATTGTGTTAAAGGGGGTCCTGTTATCATTGTGTTTAAGTACTTGACTACTAACTGAAAGGTCAGTGGTTCAAATACACCTCCACAGGAGATGCATGTGGTAGTCTAGTTTCATGATGACTTATTGTTGTTAGATGCCATCAGTCAATTCCAAAGCTAGGTGCTGTTGTCCAGTCAGTATAGATTAACATCAACATCATGCACAAATGAATGAAACACTGCCTGGTCCTGGGCCATCCTCACAATCATTGTTATGTTTGAGCCCATTGTTGTAGAAATGTGTCAGTACATCTCTTTAAGGTTCTGTTTTGCTGACTTTCCACTTTATCAAGTTTGATGTACTTCTTCAGGGATTGTCGTTTCAGACAACATATTCAAAGTATGAGAGATGCACTTTTGCCATTTCCAATTCCAATAAGCATTCTGGCTGTGTTTCTTCCATGACAGATTTGTTTTTCTGGCAGTCTATGATACTTTGAATATTCTTTTTGCAACACCATAATTTGAATGCAACTATTCTTCTATTGCATTAAGGCAATTCTGCTTCACAAGACTTTTTTAAAGTGTTGAAGAGCAAAGATGTAAGCTTCTGAACTAAGGTGTGCCTGACCCAAGCCATGGTATTTTCAATGACCTCATATGCATGAAAAATCTGGACAGTGAATAAGGAAGGGAGACCTTAGAAGAATTGATGCTTTTGAGTTATGGTGTTGGAGGAGAATATAGCTGCCCATAGAACCAACAGATCTGTATTGGAAGAAGTGCAGCCAGAGTGCTCCTTGGAGACCAAGATGGCCAAACTTCGTCTCTCATACTTCGGACATATTTTCAGGAGGGACCAGTCACTGGAGAAGAATTCCATGTTTGGTAAGGTGGAGGGTCAGAGAAAAAAAGGGAGACCCCCAATGAGATGGATTGGCCAAGTGGCAACATCGATGGACTCAAGTGTGGAAACAGTAGTGAGGTTGGCCCAGTATTGGGCAGTGTTTTGTTCTGCTGTGCATAGGGTCACTATGGGTCAGTACCAACTTGATGGCACCTAACAATAACAATCTTAGCCTGGGTTCTCTAGAGAAACAAAACCAGTGAAGTTTATATATGTATATATAAAGAGAGGTTTGTACAAAGGAAATGACTCACAAAATTGTAGTGGTGAGCAAGTTCCAAGTTTGTCAATCAGATGTCAGTCTGCAGGCTTCTAACTTATGTATCATGTAGATGCAGGGGTGATGAACTAAAATTGGCAGGTCAGATGACAGGCAGGCAGACTGGGCAGGTAAGATGGCTGGTTGCTGAAGGCTTCCAGGATTAGCAGTCAGTAGAGCTGGCCACTGACTGGAGTCCAAAGAACCAGAGGTTGTCTGACAAGCTAGATGCAGAATTCAGATCCAGCAGCAAAGGAAGAAAGTTTTGCCTGAGCGGCTAATATATTGGAAGCAGGCCACACCCTTAAGGAAACATCCTTTTAATTGATTGGCTGCTCATGGCAGATCTTACTGTAGAGAATTCCTACATCTTAACTGCTAAAAACCACTGAGAATTTTGGCCCAGTCAAAATAGGTAAGTTGACACAAAACCTTAACTATCACACTTCCCATGCCTCTATTAGTAGTATAAACTCCCCCCCCCCCCCAATTATATAGAATTGAAAGATACAGTTATCTTGTTCTCTTTCTTTTTCTGGCAATCGTCTTTTCTCTCTCATCCTATTCATAGCATCTTTTTCTGTATCTGATGTATCCACTCATTCTCTTATGCATTTTTGTGACCATCTGGCATATGAGTATTGCTTCTTTTCCAACTGTAGTGCACTTTCCTGGTGTGTCAGGATCTTGTCTGTGTTGCATAACTGTAGCCCAAGAACAAAAAGCATGTCATCTTCAAATGATGGTTAGAACCAAATCTGAATGCTAGTCTCCTGCATTTTACTGCCTGACAAATATAACACACTGATTTCACTTTGCCACTCATTTTAAAAAAGCAAAACCCATCTATGATTCTTCTTTATGATTCACAGAATCCTGGTGGTTACAAGCCAGAATCATCTCAACAAAACCAAATATGATTTTGTTATATAAAATAAAAGTATGTGTTTATAATTATTAGTTGTTTTATAATTTTCTCCTCACTCCATTTAGTCAACTTAATTCTCTTCCTTGCCTCAACATGATATTTTCTTTGAAAGAAACAAAGAAAAAAATTGTTTCTCTTTGGTGCACAGAGTGCATCATATTCAGTCCACTTTTGCTTGTGTTTCTTTCCCCTTGGATTGAAATATCCTCTTTTCTCTTTGCTTATTTATACCAACTCTATGATGCCTTTTTGTGAGAGTCATTGTTTTCTTTTTCCAATGAACTCCTCTGGGATACATATTCCCTGTTATAAATTATTTTAGCATTTGATTATATGATTACATATATATTGTAAAGTTCTGTGTGCTTGCTTTTTAGCTCCTTGTTAGATGCCCTGTCCTTTCAGTAATGGATGCTAGATTTCAGAGCTTCAATCAAAATCTTAGACTGCGAAATGCTCAATAAGTAACCCATACAAGAATATATAACCAGGTCATTCCTATTCTCTGGAATTTCAGATATTTTAGCATAGTGGTTATGAATAGGGCTGGGAACCGCAAGGTCAGCAGTTTGAAACTACCAGCTGCCCAGAGGGAGAAAGATGAGGCTTTCTACTCCCGTAAAGATTTACATCCTTGGAAACCCTGTTCGGGTCACTATGGGTCGGAACCAACTCGACAGCACTTAACAACAACAACAACATACCTACTTTATACCTGCTTGTGGATAGACACTCCCTGAAGATTATACACAGAATAATTTATTCTTTTCAATGTCAGTGTCTTACTCTTATTTTCATAAGTTCAGAATCTTTTAACTATACTACTATGTATATACGCCAACCACTTAATAAGACATTCTCAGGGACAATTTTGGCATTCCTATTTCTATGACACAATCAACCAATCACCTCCCAACTTCATTCATTTCAGTCTTAGAAACCATGCCTGATTGCATTTCTTCTCCTCCTTCCTCATTCACTATGTTACTTCAAGCCTTTATTATTTGGCTAAGCTTTTTTCTTCTTTTAGATTCAGAATACAAAGAATCTACCCTATTTTCATACCTGATCTCTCATCATCCTGTTAGTTTATGCTTCTGACATAGAAACTTATCTCATTCCTCAACATACCATCATCTTTTGTCAACTCATGTCTTAGTTTGCTTTTCTAGCTTACAATTATTCTCTTCACTTTAAAAAAATTATGAATTATAAGGACCCCTGGTAGGGTAGTGAGTTACATGTTGCTAAACCAAGGTCAGCAGTTTAAATCAACTAGCCAGTCCGGAATAAAGAGGCAGTTTTCTGCTTCTGTAAATAGTTACAACCTCAGAAGTCCTAGATATTAATGCTCTGAGTTGAAATCACCTCTATGGCAGCAGAGTTTGAGAAATGATTTAAGGGGTATTTAAATATATTTGCCTCTCTGAAGTTTTTTCAGATTCCCTTAAATTCCCACCTGGTGTACCTTTCCTTCTTCCAAATTCCATATTGATTTTTACTAATATTATAGCTTTGATCTTATTTTATTACAACTGTTTACTTGTCTTCCTCCCAGTTAAAATGTGGAGTCCTCAGGAAAGAATTTGACTCATTTCTGTGTGTGATGCTGTAGGATAGGCACTGGACTAAAAGGTCAGTTTGAACTGTGAGGTCAGTGGTTCAAGCTCTCCAGTTGCTCCTTTGAAACTCTATACAGGGTTTCTGTGAGTCGGAACTGACTCTAAGCACTTAACAAGACTTTCAAATGCTAACCTTTGGAAAACTAACTGACTGGTGTCCAAGGATTGTTGCTGTTGTTACTTGCTGTCAAGCCAGTTTGACTCATAGCAGCCCTGTATAGGGTTTCCAAGAAGCGGCTGGTGAATTTGGACCACCAACCTTGCCGTTCAAACCAAACTTATGGTTGAGTGCTTATCCTAGAGTGCTTTCTTATTTTATCACTTCCTTGTTTCCTAAACTCTAGCTTTGGCCTCTACTTGTGTCAATAAAGGTATGTGAAATAATTCGTATTGGGCGACAACTTATTCTTGTGTTCTACTCAATATTTAGAAGTTTGCATCTTTTGTTTCCAATTCAGGAAATCATCTTTTATAATAGTTCCTCCCATTTTCTGTTTTTAACTATACCTTTAATTAGCCTGGTTGCTAATATCATATCTATCAGCCATCTCTGAAACTGTATTGCATCATCTATGAGAGGAACTAGTGAATAAAGTCAGGTTTTATTCAGGGAATTTATTATTCATAGTCACATTGCATTCATGGAAGATTAAGCACCACAAAAATATACATAGGAAGACTAAGAAATTCTTCAAACAGTGGAAATTTACAATTAGCATTCCTTATTATCCAACAAAAAGTATGTCTCAAATAGTGTGAGTACAGAAAAGTTTCTGTTTCCTACTGGATTTTCCTGGCAGAGAAGACTCTTGTTAAGTTAGAGGTCAGTGACTTTGTCTGCAGCATTCTTATTAGCTTTTTATTGTTCCTTTCCTACTCTGAAAGTCCTCCTATTGCCTCCTTTGATAGCTAAGCCTTCTACTTCATCTTTTCTTTTAAGCATGTTATCACAGAAAGTGGTGGGACTTCATGTACTTATCTACTCCACTTCAAAAGGAAAGATTATTATTTATAATCAGAATTCTGAGTTCAAGTGTGTAACCCTGAGAACATTTTTTAACTTTTGAGACACAGTTCTCTCTTATGTAAGATGATAATATACATCATCTCTTTTAATGTGGCAATTGTGAGAATAATCTGAGTTAAGGGAGTTTAAAGTGCATTGTAAACTCTAGGGCAGAATTTCTCTGCACTATTGACACTTTGAGCCTCATAATTCTTTGTTGTAGGGAGTTGTCCTATACATTATAGGATGTTTAGTAGTATTCTTGGGCTCTTATCTATTAAAGTCCAGTAACACCCACTCCTCAAATGCGGGGGTGGGGGGTGGGGAAAGGTCTCTAGACATTGTAAATATCCTCAAGAGGAACAAAATCATCCTGGTTGAAAAGAAGATCCATTGTGAATTCCCTCCTAGTATGACTACCTGACCACAAAGACACATTTGAGATAGAACAGGAACAGGGATGCAAGGAAGGAGGAACAGACTCAACACACTTTACCCCTATCCACCTGGTAACCACCAACAACCACAGGTAGAAGAAGATAACAAAATAAGGAGACAAAAAAGAACAAATGCTTATAAGCTATGAGAATGTCAGAAATGGACACTTTAAAGAATAAATACCCCTAGATAGCTATGATCGGTATCTATCTCACTGGCTTTCAGAGATGGACCCACTCGCTTCTTAAGTGCACTTTCACTTTCTAGTAAACCTGCTCCCTCGCACTCCTGTTGTCTTGCTCATGTCTTGCGTCCCTGACACCTCACCCAAATCAGTGACTCCTTGCTGGAAGTCCAGAATTCCCGTGGCACGGTCAGTAACATTCGCACTTGTGAAAGTATCAGCAAGATAGCATTTATCTTTTGCCAGTAATTTAGAGAGATTGGGCAAAGGGAAAAAAATTCACAAACAGCACCTTCTAGGCATTTTTATAAATGTTTGTTTTAGTTGCACTATCTTGTAACTTTCAGAGCACTGGGAATTATCAGTTCAAACCCACCAGTCGCTTCTTAGAATTCCTATATAGGGTCACTGTGAGTCAGAACTGACTTGATGGCACTTAACAACAATAGCAAGGAGCTCTGGGAGCGTAGTGGTTATGAATCAGGCTGCGAACTGCAAGGTCAGCAGTTCGAAACTACCAGCTGCTTCGCGGGAGAAAGATGAGGCATTCTGCTCCTGTAAAGATTAACAGCCTCGGAAACCCTGTGCAGGGTCACTATGAGTCGGAACCGACTCCACGGCACATAACAATAGCAGGTAAAATCATGTTCCAAAGGATTAAGGAGTGTATTTGGCTGCTGATCTAAGCTGTAAGTTAATAAAGCTTAACTTTTTTGAGTCTGTTCTTTATCTGTGTAAATTTTGCAACTACCTCTCATTTGATTCCAAATTCAAGAAAGAGACAAGAACATCCCTTCCACCACCACCACCACCCAATCCATAAAACATAACATAAATTACTCTTTATGTAATCATTGATCATGTCCTACTTGAACTTGAGTCCTTAATATGACATGCTGTTAATAGTGAATTAGACTCAAGGTCATTCCTGGCTCTTGAGGGATTGAATCATAATCTAATCCAGAAAACAATTGTCTCTGATAGAAATTTTAACCTATTTAACAGCCTAATAATGAAGATAATCTAAAAGGTTTGGGGACATTTTACAACTGTTAATAGGTCTTCTCAATTCTTTCCACTCTGTTCTGCCTAATTCATTGATTCTGGGCTTTTTTTTTTTTTTTTTTTTTACATTACAACTTTGGGTTTGGCTTTAAGAGAAAGTAAAGTTACTGGTAGGCTAAAACTCTTGCTAAAAAGAAGAAAAGTAAAGTTAATAAGTACTCTTACTTGAAACACAGTTGGTATTATTTTGGTCTTTCTTTTTTGTTTTTCCCAAGCTGTAAAATGAATATCTAAAGTTATATTAAAATAGGATCATCTGGAAATCAGAAATTTTATTTAAATTGACGAAATTATGAAAGCATAGCATATTAATATAAGTGTCTAACAATTTCTTGGCAGCATAGATACTGACAAAAACAAACAAAAATGCTTTATAGGTGCCACCAACTGTTTTGAGTGTAAATTAAAATTTGTTGTTGTTAAGTGCTGTTCAGTCAGTTCCTATTTATAGTGACCCTCTATAAGGTCTCCAAGGATCAGATGGTGGGTTTGAACTGCCAATCTTGTGGTAAGCAGTCCAGTATTTATTCTACAGCACCACACCAGAACTCCAAAATTACAACTTAGGAACAGTGTTAGGTATTATGAAGCCATTAAATTTGATCATAGTTTGAACAAATTTCAAGTTCTTTAGGAAAGCAATTTCAACAATTTACTCTTGGTTTCTAGGAAATTTCCAGGCTTAACAGAATGAAACATGTTTCATTTTATTTATTGTTATGTTCCTGCGAAGTCTTATGGTAAACAAGCAGTGTAGTGTTCACTCAAGAGTTCCAAGTTTTGGAATACATATTTAAAGAATATTTGACTCAATTTCTTAAGGAATTTATTAAAAAGGAAGATAAGAAATAACTATGTCCCTGGAAATATAGATATTGAGTTAAGTGAATTACTTGTATAGTAAAAAAAAAAAAAAAGATTCTGAAAAATGTGGATTTTTATGTACAGTTCAGAGGAAGAAAACAAAATACTTGCACATGTTGTATCTTAGGCCATCCAATGGATAAGCTTGAAGACAATATTCATAAGTGTAGATTTGAGCTGGAAGGAAGTACATAGCCTTGGGAGAATAGGAGTTGCAGAGATGAGTGACTAACATGGAGAAATTATGTTAGCTAAAAGGAAGAGTACCATAGTTTTAGAATGCTGTCTTTATTACCTAAAATCATCACAGATGAGTGGCTTTAAAGACCAGAGACATTTCCCACCCCACCCCCACCCCCCCTACAGGTCAGGAGGTTACAAGTCCAAATTCAGGGGGATGTTCTTCTTTTTTTTTAATTTCAAATTCTACTAGATATCCACTATACTTGGTGTCCCTGGGCATCTACATCGTGTCTGTCTTTGTAAACGGTGTCACAGTTGTCTGTGTCCCTTATGTATTCTGCTCTTTTCGTAAGTGGAATGATTAGATGTTGTTGTTGTTGTTGTTAGGTGCCATTGATTGGTACCTACTCACAAAAACCTTATGCACAACAAAATGAAACACTTTCTGGTCCTGTGTCTAACTCACATTCATTATTACACTTGAGCCCATTACTGTTGCCACTGTGTCAATCCATCTCCTTGAGGGTCTTCCTCTTTTTCACTGACCCTCCAATTTACCAAGCATGGTGTCCTTTTCCAGGAACTTGTCCCTCCTGATAATATGTCTGAAGGATGAGCGACAAAGTCTCATTATCCTGGTTTCTAAGGAGCATTCTGTCTGTTCTTCTTCCAACAGATTTGTTTGTTCTTTTGGCAGTCCATGGTGCTTTTAATCATCTCCTCCAACACCATAACTCAAATGTATCAATTCGTCTATAGTCATCTTTATTCATTGTCCTACTTTCACATATATATGAGGTTGTCGAAAAACCATGGCTTGGGTCAGGTGCACCTTAGTTCTCAAAATTACATCTTTGCTCTTGAACATTTTCAAGATGTCTTGTGTAGCAGATTTACCTAATACAATACGTCATTTGATTTCTTGACTACTATTTCCACGAGTGTCGGTAGTTTATCAGAGCAAAATGAAGTTTTTGACAACTTCAATTTTTTCTCCATTTGTCTTGATGTCATTTATTAGTCCAGTGGTGAGGATTTTTATTTTCTTTACATTGAGGAGCAACCCTTACTGAACTTTGAGGCCTTTGATTTCATCAGTAAGTATTTTACGTCCTCTTTGCTTTCAGCAAGCAATGTTATATCATCTGCAAATCGCAGGTTGTTAATGAGTCTTCTTCAACCCTGATGCCATATTGTTCTTCATATAATCCAGCTGCTTGAATTATTTGCTCAGCATACAGATTGAATAACTATGGTGAAAGAATACAACTCTGGCACACACCTTTTCTAATTTTAAGATGTTTGGTGTTTCCTTATTTAGGCCGAACAACTGCCACTTGGTCTATGTACAAGTTCCTCATGAGCACAATTAAGTGTTCCAGAAAAGTCATACTTCACAATGTTTTCCATAGCTTGTCATGGTCCACACAATCAAAAACTTTTGTTTAATCAATAAAACATAGGTATTCGCTGCTTTCAGCTGGATTCCATCTGACTTCTGCAATGATATCCCTCATTCCATGTCCTCTTCTGAATCTTATTTGAACCTGTTTAAGTTCTCTGTCAATGTATAGTTACACCCATTTTTGAATGATCTTTATCAAAATTTTACTTACATGCAATATTAATAATATTGTCCAATGAGCTTCACATTCCAGTGGGTCACCTCTTTTTGAAATGGGCACAACCATGGCTCTCTTCCAATCAGTTGGCCAGGTAGCTGTCTTCCGAATTTCTTGGCATAATGAGTGAGTGCCTTCAGTGCTGCTTCAGTTTATTGAAAGATTTTAATCTATATTCCATCTACTCCCAGTGTCTTGCTCTTTGCTAATGCCTTAGTGCACCTTAGATTTCTTCCTTCAGTACCATTGGCTGTTGATCATATGTTATTTCTTGAAATGGTTTAACATTGACCTTTTCTTTTTGGTACTGTGACTTTGTGTATTCCTTCTATTTTCTTTGATGGTTTCTGTATCATCATTTATTTTGCCCATAAAATCCTTCAATATTGCATATCAAGGCTTAAATTTTTTTCTTTAGTTCACTCGGCTTGAGAAATGCTGAGGATGTTCTTCATTTTTGATTTGGTAACTTCCAATATTTGTCCATTTCATTCTAATATTTGACTTCTCAAGCTGACCTTTGAAACTTTCTATTTAGCTGTTTTACCTCCTTATTTCTTCCATTTGCTTTAGCATTTCTTTGTTGCAAAGCAAGTTTCAGAGTCTCTTCTGACATGTATTTTGGTCTTTTCCTTCTTTTTTGTCTTCTTAATGACCTTTTGCTTTCTTCCTGTATAATGTTCTTGATGTCATCCACAACTCTTCTGGTCTTTATTGTCTAATGTATCAAATCTGTTCTTGAGAAGATCTCTAAATTCAGGTGGTATATACACAAGGCCATATTTCTCTTCTAGTGGACTTGTTTTAATTTTCTTCAGTTTCAGCATGAACTTGCGTTTGCACAATTGATGGTCTGTTCCATAGTCCACTACTTGCCTTCTTTTGGCTGATGAAATGCAGCTTTTCCACTGTCTCTTTCCACATATGTAGTCAATTTGATTTCTGTGCATTTCATCTGGTGAGTTCCATGAGTATAGTTGTTTTTTTATGTTGTTTTAAAAAGGTGTTTGCTATGAAGAAATCATTGGTCTTGCAAATTCTATCATGGAATCTCCATCATTGTTTTTATCACCAAGGTCTTATTTTCCAACTGCCGATCCTTTCTCTTTGTTTCCAACCTTTGCTTACTAATCACCAGTAATTACCAATACAGCTTGATTGCATGTTTGATCAATTTCAGATGGAAGAAGTTAGTAGAATTTTTAAATTTTATCATCACTGGCTTTAGTGTTTGTTGCATGAATTTGTACAAGAGTTATATTAACTGATATTCCTTGTAGGCATATTGATATTATCCTATCACGAATACAGCACCATTGCTGTTAAATTTTTCATTCCTGGCATAGTAAATCATGTGGTTATCAGATGCAAAATAACCAATACCAGTCCATTTGAGATCACTAACAACAAGAACAACAATGCCTAGGATATCGATGTGTATGTATTCCATTTCATTTTTGACAACTTACGATTTTCCTGGATTCATACTTTCATACATTTCGTGTTCTCATTATTAATGCATGTTATAGCTGATTCCCTTCATTTTAAGTCGTGCCCTATCAGCAAATGAATGTCCTTAAAGCTTTCCTCCATTCGTGTCATCATGGTCAACTCTGCTTTGAGGAGGAATCTCTTTCCTACTCATATTTTGCACATCTTCCAACCTGAGGTGCTTATATTCTGTCACTATGTTGGACAATAGCCTAGTGGTCATCATCATGTTTCCATATTCAACATTCTGGTGCTACTTGACAGTATTCCATTGCTATTCATAAGGTTTACAGTGACTAAATATTTGGAAGTAGTCCATCTCTCCTTCTTCCTGGTCTTCCTTAGTCTGGAAGCTCATATGAAACTCCCCCATAGGTGACCCTGCTGGTATTTAAATTACTGATAGCATACCTTCCAGCAATAGACAAACCACCATACTATGGCAAAATGACAGAGAAGTGGTCAGTATCAGATATCGTTGGTGTTCTCGGAATTCACAGTTTATCTTTGTAAGAGGCCTCCCTATTGTGCATGTCTTTGTATGCACTCAGTTCTTTTTATAACTCAGGAGTGATTAAGTTTGTTGTTGTTGTTAGGTGCCATAGAGTTGGTACCAACCCATAGCAACCCTATGCACAACAGAATGAAACACTGCCCAATCTTGGGTCAACCTCACAATTATTGCCAAGCTTCAGGCCACTGATGCTGCCACTTTGCCAATCCACCTCGCTGGGGGTCTTCCTCTTTTTCTCTGACCTTCCACCCTATCGAAAATGATATCCTTCTCCAGTGACTGGTCCCTCCTGACAATATGTCCAAAGTATGAGAGACAAAGTTTGGCCATCCTGGCCTCCAAGGAGCACTCTGG
>NW_006408804.1:2733542-2735783 GCF_000296735.1 Chrysochloris asiatica
GAAGAGATCTATATTTGTGCCCATTCCAAATAGAGGTAACCCAATGGAATGTGGAAATCATCAGACAATATCTTTGATATCCCATGTGAGTAAAGTTTTACTTAATGTAATGTAGAAACAACTGCAAGCATACATTGACATAGAACTTCCGTAAGTTCAAGCCAGATTCAGAAGAGGACATGGATCAAGGGACATCATTGCTGATGTCCGATGGATCTTATCTTGGCTGAAAGAAGAGAGTATCACAAAGATGCTTACCAGTGCTTTATTAACTACGTAAAGGCTTTCGATTGTGTGGATCATGATATGCTCTGGACAATATCGCGAAGTATGAGTATTCCAGAACACTTAATTGTGCTCATGAGTAATCTGCACATGGACCAGGAGACAGTTGTTCGAACAGAACATGGGAACACTGAATGGTTTAAAATCAAGAAAGGTGTGTGACAGGGTTGCATTCTTTCACCATACTTATTCAACCTGTATGCTGAGCAAAGAATCCGAGAAGCTGGCTTATATGAAGAAAAACGTGGCATCAGGATTGGAGGAAGACTCATTAACAGCCTGCAACATGCAGATGATATCTTGCTTACTGAAAGTGAAGAGGACTTAAAGTATTTACTGATGAAGATCAGAGATTGCAGTGTTCGATATGGATTGCATCTCAATGTAAAGAAAACAAAAACCTTTACTGGACCAATAAACAACATCCTTCTCAATGGAGAAAAGATAGACATTGTCAAGGACTTTATTCGTCTTGGATCAACTATCAACACTCATGGACGCAACAGTCAAGAAATCAAACAACATATTCCATTAAGCAAATCTGCTGCACAAAATTTTTTAAAAGTGTTGAAGAACAAAGATGTCAGCTTGAGGACTAAGGTACGCCTGACCCAAGCCATGGTATTTTCAATAACCTCATATGCATTTGAAAGCTCCACAATGAATAAGAAAGACTATAGAAGAATTGACGCTTTTGAGTTAGGGTTTTGGAGGAGAATATTGAAAGTGCCATGGGCTGCCAAAAGAACAAATAGATGTGTGTTGGAAGAAGTGCAACCAGAGTGCTTCTTGGAGGCCAAGATGGCCAAACTTCATCTCTGATGCTTCAGACATATTGTCAGGAGGGACCAGTCACTGGAGAAGGATATCATGTTTGGTAAAGTGGAGGGTCAGAGAAAAAGATGAAGACCTCCCCAGAGAAATGGCTTGGCAAAGTGGCAGCATCAATGGGCTGAAGCATAGCAACAATTGTGAAGTTGGCCCAGGACCTGGCAGTGTTTTGTTCTGTTGTACATGGGGTCACTATGAGTAGGTACTGATTCGATGGCATCTAACAACAGCAATAAAGAACATTTTGATGGCTCCAACATTAAGAATAAGGGTAAGTATAATAAATCAAAATAATTCTATGCTATGTTTGCACTTTACTTGTGATAAATTACTTTTTAAAACTAATCAGTTTAGAAGTATAAATATATCTAACAATTTAATTTTTGTGTCATCATATAGCCAATATCATCTCATTTACTATATTTATAGAAAGGTTAGGAATTTTATCTGATTGTTGTCGTTGATGTTAGGTGCTGTTGAGTCACTTCTGTACATGGTGATCCTGTGTACAAAAGAACTAAAAACTGCCTGGTCCTAAGACATCCTCACTATCATTATGTTTGAGTCCATTATTGCTGTTACTGTCAATCCCTCTCATTAAGGGACTTTCTGTTTTTCATAGAACCTCCACTTCATCAAATATGATGTCTTTTACTAAAGACTGGTCCTTTTGTACAAAGTAGGAGAAAGGAAGTCTCACTATTGTTGCTTCTAAGGAGCAATCAGGCTTATTTCTTCCAAACAGATTTTTTATTCTCTCCTCTGTTAGTCCTTATATGTGGCTAACGCCATAATGCAAATGCATCAGCTCTCTTCAGGACTTCCTTATTCACTGTCGGGCATTATCATGCATCTGAGGCAACTGAAAATACCATGGCTTGAATCAGGCATAACTTAATCCACAAAGTCAAAAGTTTGATCTTTAACATTTTAAAGAGGTCTTTGCAACAGGTTTATTTAATACAATAAATTGTTTCATTTTTGTATTGTTTCTTCCATGAGTGTTAGTTGTATATCCAAGCAAAATAAAGTCTTTGGCATCTTCAATCTTTAATCTGTATATCATGATTTAGTTATTGGTACAGTTGTGAGAATTCTTATTTTCTTTATGTTGAGGTGTAGTCC